>NC_062188.1:19524333-19529333 GCF_912470025.1 Vespa velutina | reverse complement strand
AAATATTCCCATAGAAATTATTTTACAAATTTATTATGAAATATCGTCGTTCCTCAACTTCCTCCGTTCGTTCCTAATTATATATCTTAACTATTTTACAATATATCACATTCGATTGTTAACGATGAAATAATTAATCCTTCTTAATACGATATAATTCAAAGGTGGGACAATGCGTCTATAAAATAGCTCCGACGTTAACTCGAAACGCACCTCCTTAACCCGTTCGCATGATATTATCAGTGAAATGGGGTTCGCCGAAGTATTGTCTAACCCCGTGCGATCTTATAAGCCCTTTATATCCTGATTATTTGGAACTCGAAAAAGGTTGGCAACGCCGACGACGATTAAGATTTAGTCGTAAGTACGAGACAGTTTCAAGGACCCGAATTTCGTTTCTAATCATTACCGACGATCGTCCCTATCTCTCGTAAATTCGCGCGTGCATTCGATGGTATAAGGACACGAGTAAAGTACTAGAACCGATAACGGTCTCTCTACTCTAGTTGGGAAGGAACTCGGAAGTAGAAAAGGGACCAGACCACGGGTAACGTGGGCAGCAACCGAAATTAAGACGAATAGTCCTCGATTACGATCGCGTTAAATTAGTGGCAGCCCAACGAATCGCGTTTTCGTTTGCCGTTGCTGCGCCGTTGCACATGCGAATCGAGCATTAGGAAGATACAGAGAGAACGAGATAGAGAGAGAAAGAGAGATAGAAAGAGGAATTTTGTCCCTTTCCTTATATACCTATGTTCTCTCTCTCTCTCTCTCTCTCTCTCTCTCTCTCTCTCTCTCTCTCTCATTTCGTAAGTCCCCGACGTCTCGCGTTGTTTTCATTGCAACAAGCACCGCGGGGTGACGATAATTCAACTTAATACAGCGCATACGAGTAGCCCGTAGGTCTTATCGGCTGCATGCCATAGAACAGAATGTGAGAGAGAAAGAAAGAGAGAAAGAGAGAGAGAGAAAGAGAGAGAAAGAGAGAGAAAGAGAGAAAAGTGAAGGACTTTATCAGTGGCTGACTTGCTGAAAAATTACCGTCCGGAAAATAATTGTTAAGTGCTTTATTTACTCAATAATGCTTCTGGCAAGCAAGAAAGAGAGAGACACACAGATACAATGATAGAAGTGGGGGAGTTAGGGTGACAGAACAGGGTAAAGATAACGAAGAATTCGTGAGAAACGACTCGTTCTCTTCTTCTCTCTCTCAGTTTGATAACAAGCTGAAATTCATTTTCGTCGATCCTTTGAGAAAAAATAATAAACGAAAAATAAATTCAAATAATATTTATAATATTTATTATTATATTCTGTACGCAATCGTTATTATATATATATATATATATATATATATATATATATATATACATGTATATGTATAATATAAAATCATTTTCTATTTACGATGACGGATTTCTATCTTAAAGAAATTTCTTACTCATCTTTTCCACCTTTAACTTTTCAACAATGGTACTTCAACTGTACGTAATTAACGCTAAGGCTTGACGATTAAATTGTAGATTGATAGCAGACGTAGCTCATCGATCATTAATCCTTAGTCATAGGTATAAGCTTTGAAATTAAGAATTATTCTTGACTAGTAGTAATAGAAATAAATATGCGTTTTTACGTAACAAAGAGAGAGAGAGAGAGAAAGAGAGAAAAGTAAAAGGTCAACGCTGTGGAAGTCTCATCGAGAAAAAGGGTTTCGATCGAGAACCCTACTGTTTACCTACAACTGGTTGGTCTCGCATTAAGAACGCATTAGCGTCAACTCTGCGGCGAGTTAAGCGATTGGCGTGATATAGGTTCTTCCATGCGGGGTGACACACGGACCGTGAAAAGAGACGATCGTGAGGATAAAAAAAGAAAGAAAGAAAGTAAGAGAGAGAGAGAGAGAGAGAGAGAGAGAAAGAGAGAGAGAATAGTCGAGTCTCAAGCAACGACTATACATTGTCCGAGTGTGATCGCGACAAGGAAGAAAAAACGATGACGATGATGTTTATGGTACCTTATAACGTACCATCATTCACACTTCAAGCTAACTAACGACCATCTCAACATCTAATTAAAGCAACCCTTTGATATCGTTTATTAAAAAGAAACGATGTCCTTTTCCATAGACATTTAACAAGCAAATCGATATTAATTTTTTAATCTTTGAAATCTAGTCCTCCCCCCCCCCCTCCCTCCCCCCTCCCCTTCTCCCGCTGTTACCCTTTAAATTAACTATTATTGGATATTACTTTATATAGATCGTTGTATCATATTTTAATTCAATTTATCTATCGTACGATTATCGTAATGAATTTATCATTATGAAAAAGTTATATAATATACGATATAATAATAATAATAGATAATATATTTTCTAAGATTTTTTGTGGACAATAAGATTTATCGTGTAATATTTCTAGCGAAGTTTCTTTTATGTAAATTTATTGCTTTTGAAATTTGCGAAAAGAAAAGGAAAAAAAAGACAAAAAAAAGAAAGAAAGAGAAAAAAGGAAAGGAAAGGAAAAGAAAAAAAAATATATATATATATATATATATATAATAGACACGAGATAAGACCATAATTACACACAATATGTTATTTTTGTACGAATGCATAAAAGATATGTAAGTGAGTGATAATAGAACAAACGAAAGGTGTACTTTTACATGATCGAGGTTTATCGAGCGACATTTGCCGATTCTCTCGTCGTCGAAAGGACTTAGCTTGTGAAATAAAGGACGATGAACGAAAAGAAGAAGGGAGTGAACGAGCGAATGAATGTGTGTATGTTTGTGTATATGTGTGAGAGAGAGAGAGAGAGAGAGAGAGAGAGAACAAGAGGGAGAAGAAAGAAAAACCTGTCCCGAGGTTTGTCCCTGTATCGGCTCCCGCGATGTCGGTGGTTAGCAGCCGAAACCGGTGGTGCTATTAACGACATTAACGCTACTCCGGGCAAACACGGCCCTATATCATCCCAAGCCCGCCGGAATAATAAACAATAAATTCCAGTGAAATACGGCGTCGAACAAGCGTAACCCATTTGTTTGCGATAAACTGACCCCGAAGCTAGTCCGACCAGTCTGCTACAGGCGTCTCTCTTTTCTCCCCTCTCTCTCTCTCTCTCTCTCTCTCTCTCTCTCTCTCTCTCTCTCTCAACGGCTTTGCTCTTTTTTCTCTTGTGAGTAAAATTTCGAGTATCTATTATATATATATATATATATATATGTATGTATGTATGTATGTATGTATGTATGTATGTATAACTATGCAAGTACACATGTGAATATATTAGGTATGCATATGTGAATTTTAAGAAACAGATCAACGATTGCATAATTCGAAGGTAGATAAAAAAAAAGAAAAAAAAAAAAGAAAAAGAAAAAGAAAATGTTTAAAAAGATAGATTTGAGTAACGTAATTCCATAAGTTCGACCTTTAAATCGGTGACGTCATACGTTTTAACAGCAGTAACGAACAGCAATTCGAAAAATTTAAATCCATTTTCGCTTCTGCATTTTTTTTTCTCTCTCTCTCTCTCTCTCTCTCTCTCTCTTTCTCTATTTTTTTTCATTTGGACAAATAAAGAAAATAAGTGTCGATTTTTGTTTCTTTTTCTTTTTTTTTTCTTCTTCTTTTTTTACTCGTTGCTAACGTCATCGAATATAAATTTGAAGAGCGAGAACCGATGATGATTTTGTACAATGACAGTCCCAAATCCGGCGATTTAATGGAATTTCATTCCGGCGAGACGACGAACATAGTTCAAATTTGTTTAGATATTGTTGATAAAAATGGCAGATGCCTTTCACGAAAGGAAATTATGTTGGTGTATGGACGCGTATACTCGTACATACGTTATCGTGCCAATTAACAAATTGGAAGGTCCCACTGGGAATCTCGATGACGGCCGTTCGTTGCCATAACTGTCGTGCTCGTGCCATAAACACGGGAAGCGTCAGGGCCCAACAAAAAAAAAAAAAAAAAAAAAAAAAAAAAAGAAAAAAAAAAGATGCTGAGAGAACGTGAATCTGTGAGTTTGTGCATGTGTGTACGTGTATATACGTATGTGTGTGAAAAAAAGAGAAGGAGAGAGAGAGAGAGAGAAGTAAAAGGGTTAGGAGAAAGGTTCGAGATGGTTCCCTTCGACCATTCGTTCCTTCGTCGAAGCCCCCCGCCAGGTTTTAGTACACCTAAATCGTACCTAAACCTATCGCAAAACTAGCCAAGCTGTTTATGGTTAAAGAGAGATACACGTAGAGAGAATTGATTTTGCGCTTACATGGAATTACATATGTCTTGTTTATTTCATGATAAGACTGCATTAATGATGATTTTAATATTTGCAAATATAAAATGGAGATAAAGTGATAAAGAGAGAAAAAGAGAAAGAGAGAGAGAGAGAGAGACATATACTATATCCTACGAACTAAATAAATTATACGTGTATATATATATATATAGAAAGAGAGAGAGAGAGAGAGAGAGAGAGAGAGAGAGGGAGAGAAAGATACTGGAATTTATTACGTCCCAAACGATTATCGTAATCGTATGGATTTATAAAAGGAGCAAATGGTGATATCCTTTGAAAGAAGTTTAAGAAGTATATACTGAACTAACATTTGAAGTCGGAATCGAATAATAAAACCATGAAGATTCGATATATACATAGATAGAATCCTTTTGGCATCGAGCAAGGGTGAGCAAAGAGCTTATTGGCTGGTAAAGCTTACTTGAACGTTAATAACAAGGTCGTTTCACACCGGATACTCGATTGCATGATGGCAGTCAGCCAATAACCCTGCTGCCTGCTTGCGCCTCAACGTTCCACCATAAGGAGTGCGTTTTAGGTAATTGGCCGTGAATATTATCTTACTCAAGGGTGGTGGCAGAGGTTACTCGGATCAAGAGAGCTGAGAAAGCAAGTGGGAAAGGGATATATATATATATATATCTATATACATATACATAGAGAAACCGACGAACGTTATACGAGTGAGAA
>NC_062188.1:19514333-19519333 GCF_912470025.1 Vespa velutina | reverse complement strand
TCTCTCTTGCGTCGATCGGTCACAATAAAACGACGATAAGCTCGTTCGATAAGCCCTATGGGAGTATATACAATGTCACGAATAAATATTACAGCTAAATATACGCCAATTATGATGATAATGATGATGCTGCTGTTGCTGATGATGATGATGATGACGATGATAATGATTATGATATAATAATATCATCAATAATGATCACCATCATTATATCAAGATATGATATAATATCATTATTATTATTATTATTATTGTTATTATTATTATTATTATTATTGTTATTATTATATCAATTTATGATATAATTATGGTGATGATGATAATAATAATAATGATACGAAATAGACGAAAGATAGATAATATGAAAGAGTAATATGTTGATAAAGGGAAAGACAAGAAAGATAATAGGACCCTGTGATCTGGACAAATTAGGAAAGAATAAGATGCACGTGTAGCATGATAGTACTCGATAGTAGGTAATAGTAATAGTAGTAGTAGTAGTAGTAGTAGTAGAGTAGTAGTACTAGTAATAGTAGTAGTTATAATAATAATAATTATAACTAAAGACTAATTAAAGATATCCGATGACATAGCCAGTAGAAAATGCATTCTTCTAATGAAAAACGAGTCTATTATTAAGATCGTAAAAAAAAAAAAAAGAGAAAAAGAGAAAAAAGTGGGAGGAAAAAAAAAAGGCAAACGCCTATGATCATACTATAATCACCGATATAAAGAAAGGAGAGAAAAAAAAAAGAAAAGAAAAAGGAACTATAGTAGAAATATATATATATTTTGTTTTCCTCGATACGCGTTATCTCTTCTCAGTCTTCTAACAAAATACACGCCCGCTTTTTCTCTCTGTCATCTCAACACGTTCTTCCTCTTTTAACACGACACAGCATCCTCCCTCATCTCCCTCTTCTCCTCATCATCCTCTTCTTTCGACTAATCACAGTTTTCATTTTTCGGACGATATCGAAAGAAAAAATATCCGAATAACGACGACGAGACGTACGTTTTATATACACGCGCGAAGCGAAAAAAGAAAAAAGAAATTACAATAATAGAAGACGCAATATCACTTTCGATCATTCAAAAATTCACGTTTATTCGACAGTGAGAGAGGATATGCTCTCTCTCTCTTTCTCTTCGTAGGTTTTTAAATAAATTTTCACCCTTTAAAGAATTTTCTTCTTTATCCTTATATAGAAGAGGTCTCTTGTAACATCAGAATCTTTGAAGAGTAGATGTATAGCGTAAAGGAAAAATTTTATCATTGTATATATATATATATATAGGTATATATTTATATATACACACAACATACTTTTGTATCCGTCGGTCCTTGAATAACGTCCGCCGTTGTCAGGATTTTGTTTTGTTTATATTTTTCTTTCTTGCTTTCTCTTTCTTCCGTCATCGTCGCGTTCAAAGAAAGGTTTTTTTTTTTTTTTTTTTTTTTTTTTTTTTTTTTTGCCCATTCGATCGAATTCTCATGCATCTTAAAATCTCTCTTTTTTTTTTTTTTCCTAATCTATCATCCTGCGAGATCATCGTCTATTTTTTTTTTATGTGCGTTTGAGAAACACGCGCGCTCTCTTACCGATTCTAAAAAGATTCTAAAAAGATTTTAACTAATGATATATAATATCGTCTTTTCATTTATTTATTTATTTTTTTTTTTCTTGTTATTTATTTCTTTTTTATCTAATAGCAAATCTTTAGGATGAGTCAAAAGAAATCATTGCGATGGCCGTGCGTTTCACTCGATAGAGAGGATCCTTTTATTAAATTTTTATTATCACTCATACACACACACACACACACACGCGCGCGCGCGTGCACACACACACTTTTCGATCATATACTATATTATACTCTTGATTTATTCTTTGGAAAAAAAGAAAAAAAAAAAAGTTGCTACGTTTCGATCGAAAACTCAATTTTCTCGTTCGAAATGTTCGACGTTTACGAAAGAGGCTTTTTTTTCTATGTAAGAACGATAAGCGCCTTGTTTCGTCCTAAAACATAGAAGATGACTAAAACGGATATATAATCGTATTTCGTGCGTAAACGTGAGCCTCTATGTGAGATTCATAAGATTAGAAAAAGAAATTGTCGAAACAGCTTCGCCGTACTAAACGCGAAACGAAATGAAAGATCAAAAATAAAGATAAAAAACAATGGGAAAGATGAATGTATATAAAAAGACCAATTTTTCGTATTTCTTGACTCAATCTATGAAACACTGTAGCCACTATGCTACAACTTTACACAGAACGTACGTAAAAAGATTTATCTAAATAATTAGGGGAAGAAAAAGGAACGGCCATACTCTGAACTTCTGAACAATGATAAATTTCAATTACTAGAGGATTTTGTTCATTGATTTATCGATTGATTTTTAGTTTAAAAATAAGAGGAATGATCTTCTATTGATATATTATATTACTTATTAAAAAATTATCATATATATATATATATATATATAAATCTTCTAGATGAGTGCACGAACTGTACGATTACATGGAAACTAAGTTCTGATTTAAATACCTCGTACCCGAACGTATTAAAATTATGCAAAATAAAAATATCGCGGTATAAAAAAGCGAAATTGTATGAACGTGAGACAGGCAGATAGAGATAAAGAGATAAAGAGATAGAGATAGATAGAGAGAGAGAGAGAGAGACGATTTTTAAATATAGATAATTAAAACTTATCTCATAATTATCTTCTTCCTGGCAATTAACTTCATAACCCAAGCTGCAGCAATAAGTTTTAGGAGAACGTTCATAGGAGATATAAGGATAGTGATAATAAAAATATAATAATTTATATACATTGGGATCGATCGTAGGGTCCAGAAGTGAAGTGGTATCACGATAGAAATGTTAGTATGCGTTATACATTCTAATGTGTTGTTAAAAATAGCGATAGAAAAATAATTGAGGAAAAGCCGATAGGAGTATAAACGACGAACGTATGCATTTTTACGTTCGAACGCAGACTCATATCGAAGCGTTTCCCATCGAACGATTGTTCTCGATTGAGAGAAGTTAGAGGAAGAAAATAGATCCGACAAATTTGTTTAAAAAATCGACATATATACATATACATACATACATACATACATACATACAAACATACAATATATTCGAGAACGATCTTTCGAAAGATCCTCCGAACGGAGGAGCGGGAATTTGAAAATAAATATTACATATATATATATATATATAAATATATATATATGTACATATATATTTTTTATATAAAGAAAGGCTTACATATGACTGAGAGGTGGTATCGAATGATGTTGCGCCAAAGGATCCGGTGATGGACCAGGAGAATAGACACCAGCACCATGTTGGACGACCCCTTGGTCGACGCCTTGCGGCAAATACATGGATATCATCTGTCTAAGATCTCCCTGAGATTGATGAGTTTGATGGGTTTGTTGGCCCATATATTCACGTTTAACGGCGGCGGCAGCAGCAGCAGCAGCAGCTTGTTGTTGTTGCGCCTGTTGCTGCTGTTGCGGACCAGACGCTGCGCTCGAGGCGCCCGGTCCGCTGGTAGGTGTGGGAGTATGTATACCCGCACTCGCAGGACTCGTTGGCTCAGATTTTATACTGCTGCCGCTAGGACTGTGGCTGGACATTTGGGATCCAGATTGAGGCTGATGATAGGGCGAAGGTGAGCCGCCGGGTACAGTGGTTCCAGCGTAACCACCATATCCATTCATATAACTGTTTATTGGTGGACTGCCACCACCCATATGATGTCCCATATCATATCTTGGATATCCAGCAGCGGCCGCGGCTGCCGCCGCTCCACCCATGTGACCACCATAGGCAACGTGCTGCTGATACGCAGCGGCCGTCGGATCGTGCATCATATAACCATTCGGCATATATCCGTTAGGCATCTGATAGACCTCTCGGGATATCTGTCCTTGCTGGGGCCCACCCGTACTACCGACTTGTCTTTGATCGACCCCCAATATGCCACCGACACCAACGCCAACTCCAACTCCTCCGACACCGCCGCCGAGCGGGAACTTGTCTTTTTTCAAAAGTGTTTTCGTTTTTCTTCTTGGACGATACTTGTAGTCCGGGTGCTCTTTCATGTGCACCGCACGCAATCGCTTTGCTTCGTCAATAAACGGACGTTTTTCCGTTTCGCTAAGTAATTTCCATTCGGCTCCTAAGCGTTTAGATATCTCAGAATTGTGCATCTTGGGATTCTCTTGAGCCATCTTACGCCGCTGACCACGGGACCAGACCATAAAAGCGTTCATTGGCCTTTTTACTCTGTCTATGTTATTGTTCTTATTTGTATTATTGTTATTATTTGGTGGCTGATGATGTTGATTTTGGGATTGTTGCTGCTGTGGTTGTTGCGGTTGCTGATGGGGATGATGTTGCTGTTGTGCGGCACTTTGCTGAGCCGCAAGGGTATGCATGTTTTGTTGTTGCTGTTGCTGCTGCTGTTGTTGTTGTTGCTGTTGTTGTTGCTGCTGTTGCTGCTGTTGGGCTGCAGCAGCTGCCGCCTGCATTGAAGCGTAATGATGTTGCGGCTGATGATGATGCTGTAGACCTAATCCTAGGGTACTACTGCTAGGTGGACTTCCGGATAGGGCTGGACTATGAACTATGGAACCTAGTGTTCCGTAAGGCGACACGCCGGTATGGTGACCCATCGGCGATACACCTTGGTGCGGATGCGGTGGCATCTGACCATGCAGGCTACCGCCTTTTAGGTCCGTCTCCATCGTGAGCATGTCGTCCTCCCTGTGGCCGTACAGTTTGCCGCCGTTTTCTTTAACCGTGCTACGTCAAAGAAAGCCTCGACACGCCGCCGATGAGATCTCGCGCACAACTGCGCGCCGCTTCTCGATTTCCTTGAGCCGTAGCGCGTTCCGGTCACTACTTGTTCTTTTTTTTTTCTTTTCTTTCTCTCTCTCTCTCTCTCTCTCTGTGTCTCTCTCTATCTATCTCTC
>NC_062188.1:19464333-19509333 GCF_912470025.1 Vespa velutina | reverse complement strand
TTAGTAAATGTAGATTAAATTAAACATTTATTTTATATTTATTTAAATATCCTTCGATGATTATTATATGAATTATCGTTGATCAATTAACGAAATTTCACTTTTCTCCGTCGTTGAATTTTTATTTTCAAGTAATATCGATAGGATAAATATATTCTTTTTTATATTTTTATTCGTTCCTTGTCGAATTTTGCTTTTTGCAAGAATACAGTTAGGATATATATATATATATATATATATATATATATATAAATATACTGTATAAGAACTTACATAGGTATGTCTTAAGAGAAGAAGAGAGTCAGACCGAAGCGAATCAAGTAAGACAAAGTGACGTAATGACGCAATGACGCAAACACCCTGCTATTGTTATATCCCATTATTGCTGACCCATTAACCGCGTTTTCAGTCAACCTCTTACCCTTCTACCAACATTTCTGTCCGTTCGTATGTCCGTATGTCCGTCCGTTCGTTGGTGGTCGAACTTGAAATTGAAAAAAAAAGGAGAAAGAAAAAAAAGAAAGCGAGAGAGAGAGAGAGAGAGAGAGAGAGAGAGGGAGAGAGAGAAAGAAAGAAAAGGATAGGAGAGTCGGTCGAAAGGGAAAACAACGAGCGCGGAAGAATTCGCGGGCGTGCAATTGCCAACAGGTGATACCATTGGGGCCTCCTCTTAGAACTCGAATAATGAGAGAAAGGGAGATTGTGTACGGGCAAGAGAAATGAGAGAGAAAGAGAGAGAGTGAGAGAGAGGAGAAATGGGGTAGAAATCAGGAGAGGGGAGGGTAGGTGTACGGGGGAGAAGCGGAGAGGAGGAGGATGGTGGTGCCGGAAGGGTGGCCAACAAAGACTTTATCGTTTGGAGGACCGATTACAAAGCTCGATTGTTACCATTCTTCAGGATCCAAATAATCTCGCTCGTCCGACCACGGGCGAGCAGCTACGATAGAAGTTTCTACTCATCGGGTTCGCGCACAGACCACCACCGCCGAAGGACTCGTTTCCTGTCTACTTTTTCTTTTTTTCTTCTTTTCTCTCTCTTTCCCTTTCTCTCTCTCTCTCTCTCTCTCTCTTTCTTTCTCTCTCTTTCTCTTTTTTCTGTCTCTTTTTTCTTTCTCTTTTTTTAGTCCTTTGGAAAATCGCCACTCGATCGTATACGCCGTCAGAAAATATGACAAGGTGAAAATTTTTATCATATAAGAAATTTCTTATTTTAATGTAGATATTTTCAAGAGAAACTTTTCATTTCTTACGGTAGAAATATATTTAATGTAAAATATTATGAGGAAGACGCGTAAAAGGACGAATATGTAACTACTAGTTATGTATATAAATATATATATATATATATATATATATATGTAATGTAATTTGGATAGTGTTAACCTAATTATTTTTTTCCTTTTGAAGCTTCGATTTATCGCAAATTTTTCTTTCCGATACTTTTTCAAGCAAAAGTTATTAATATTTGTAAAAGTGGATATATGAGAAATGACAACATCAAGATAAAAGTAAGATAAAAGTGTAGTCTTAGATTCTAGTGAAGAAAAAAAAAAAAAAAAAAAATCAAAAGAAAAATAAAGAAACAGAAATTATTTCAGATTTGCATGATCCAAGTGTAAAGAAAAATTTTATTTTATTTCAGAATAACAGTCATATAAGACGAAACTATTATATAAGAATGATATTTGATTAATAAGAAATCTTTTGTAACTATTTTATTCAAATGTGATCAAACTTAAGTATAATCTTTTAAACTGTACGACCATTGTTGAAGTAACTTTACATTTATTATAACATAATTATAATTACTTTAATTTATTATTACTCACACTATTAAAACTTTTACAAGTAGCAAAATATTATTGTAAAATATTTGAAGATTATAACGCAACAAATCGTTTACCCTTTGGTCAGAACTATTTCATTTGAGTGACACATACTATTAGCCATCTTTTCTTAGTCACTTGTGTTGAATAATATTTATCTTGTTTCTTTTCTTTTTTTTTTTTCCCCTATCTTTTTTCCTCTTATTTCTTATCGCTCTTTTTTCTTTCGAGAGAAAAAGAAAGCTTCAGGATGAAGAAGTTAAGGGAAGGAAAGATTCTCACGCATGAGAAATCATCGTCGTTCGGATCGAGTTCTCGGCATCGGAACTCTCGCGGGAGTGTACGCGGCTTGCCGTCAGGCACAGGTGTACAAATATAAATTGTACGGAGCCGGTACGATAATCAGATTGCACCGCGGACAGAACCGACTCGTTGCCTTCGCTCTTCTGGCTGCATCATTCTCCCTGATTGCTAAACGATGCGCTCGCGAGCGAACATGCACGTACTCACTCATGCACATATCTACATACGTACGTACTTACGTGGATGAGCGCATGCATGCGTGCATACGTGTGTACGTACGTACACGTATGTATATATATTTCTATGTATGTATGTATATATGTACGTATGTATATATGAAAGTACATACGTACGTACGGACGGACGCATGCATGCACGCACCTCTCGCGATTATATGCATCCGCGCAAATCAGAATCTCATTGCGCTGTCATCGACCAACGGTTACCCATCGTTCTGTACGCGCCTCCGTTTTGACGGCATAATCTCTCTCTCTCTCTCTCTCTCTCTCTCTCTCTCTCTCTCTCTCTCTCTCCTTGTTCCTTTTCAAGAGAATTCAGAGGTGAAACGGTAACGTAGCTCTCTTTCATCGGTTTATTGTTAATCGTAGAAAATATGTTTCTTCGTTTATTATTTTTATTGATTAATGACTTTTGTTTCGATCAGAAGAGAATTTTTTTTCTTTTTCCTTTTTTTTTTCTTTTCGTCTTGATTTGAAACGATAATAAGTGAATTAATAATAATGTTAGGTAACGAATAGTATAATATATTTCATTAGGTAACGAAAGATAAACTCATAGAGTATTATTGTTATATTGACGGAGAAAAAGGACGGGATCAAAATAAAGGTTGAGTCATTCGATGTTTATTATTTGTGTACCATATCGTACGTGACTTCTAAAGGGCTCGTAAACTTATTGACATCGTTTATAAATCCCGTCGTAAAAAGAAAAAAAAAGGAAGAGAAATTATCTTATCATATTCGATGTTTTCTATTACGGGTAAGTATGTTTCAGTATATTCGTAATCTTTAAAGAGCACGCATCGACGATGCCATCAGTTTTCTTCGGTATATTCGAACTAGATATAACGATTCGATATGCTTCGGAAATATTTGGTTTAACACGTACGATGACGATGACGATGATGATGACGACGACGACAACGAGAACATAAAAGATTATGCGTAAATATTCACTGGAAGTTTGTCGTTATTTTTTTGGGGTCAAACGATCAGGTAGCTAGTAGGTATTTATAGATATAAAGAACGATTATCCTTAACTTTTTTTTACCTAGATATATAGGTACATATAAATAGGTATAATATTTTACTACATTGACAATGGAAAATGAAAGTTTTCGTTTACAGCTGCGTGTGAATATCTAATATCGATCTAATAGATATATAGATTTGCTTTTTTACAATAGTAAAATAACCAGTTACATAGTTGAAACATTGTAATAAAATTTCCTCTCGCCGATATGTACGAACATATGTACGTTCGAAAAACTCGTTGATTAAAGCGTAACATCAACTATATTTGATCGCTTTATTGATATATATATATATATATATATATATATATATATATAAAATATAATATATACCTATAGAAATCAGAAAACTCTCCTAATAATATCAATAGAAACGATATGCCAAGAGTAATTATTTAAATATTAAATCTTGACACATATAAATAATATTTAAATACGCATCTATCTAATCTTACGTAAGGAATAGTTTTCGCACGAAACAAAAACAAAAAAAAAAAAAAGAAAAAGAAAAAGGAACTATTTCTCATTCGAAAACGTTCCCACGTTCTCTCGATACGTGTATAACATCGAAATGAGAACCACTGGCGAGAGGTCAGGCCCTGTTTTTCGCAACGGATCCCTCTCCTAGACAACGTAGGTCCCCGTATTTTCGCTCCACATCATAGTAGTGGTATAGGTGTATACAGATGTATGTAGTAGTTAGCATAGACAAGAAGGAGGAAGAAGAGGAGGAGGAGGAGGAGGGGGAGGAGGGGGAGGAGAAGAAGAAGAAGAAGAAGAAGAGAGTAAATGGACGAGGGTTTTGCGACATTGAGGACGAGGAAAGGACGAAGAGGAGAAGAGGGTGAGGAAACAGAGTCGAGGATCCCCTTCTTCGATATTTATTGCGGGGATGCGTGCCGGCCAGATATTATTATTTGTACCCGCGCGCGCGCGCATAATTCAAGCGGGTCGTTAAAATTATTTTATTACTTGTTCTACAGGCGGCGCTCCCAGATTCCGCGCCGTATCACCCTCCTTTCGTTTCTTCTGCCGTGTTCCTGTTGGTGGTGTATTCATGTATTTAGATATCCACGTATGTATTCGTTTTTCGTATTTGCATGCGTGTGTTTGTACAAGAGAGAGAGAGAGAGAGAGAGAGAGAGAAAGAGAAAAACTCGTTTCCCGCGGTTTCCACCCTGGAACACGCGTAATATGCGATTCCCTCGCGGTCCTTTTTAGCGCGACGAAAATATGCTGCCTCGGTTACGTTCTCCGCACACCGAATATACCCGAATTTTAATTACCTTCGAAATTCCATTCGTTGCTGGACAAAGGGCCGCGTATACGATAGTATTCCGTTGTTATTAGTAAAGTTCGTTCGATATATGGAAAGTTCATAGTATTCGGACCAGATCGAACACGTTCGTCGTGCATAATAAGTCAAGTAATTCGTAATTAATGGTTTTCTTCCTTTTTTTCTTTCTTTCTTTTTTTCTTTTTTATTCTTCTTTCTTTTTTCTCTCGCTTCTTATCAGATCGCCACAATGAACCTTAGAGAGAGAGAGAGAGAGAGAGAGAGAGACTTTGCTCCTCAAATGGATTCCGATAAGTACGATACATGTTTCGTTTCTTTTTTTCTCCTTTTTTTTTCTTTTTTTCTATTTTTTTTTTTTTTTTCTTTTCTTTTTCCTTATTTGCTGCTTCGTCCGTTAAAGGAAAACTTGCGAGTGTTCGCAAAATGGCCAAGGTTAAATCTACGATATACGATAAGATCAGGAAGGTCCAAGTTACGGGTAGGAGCAATTCCACGTCTAATTTCAATATCGTTTTCCTTTTTGGAAACACGTTCTTGCAGATCGCTATGGAAATGAGCGACGCGTCGGTTAACAGCAGGGGCGTATCTGGCCCGATGCCCTCGTTATTCTACTTCGTTCGTTCGCTTTCTCGCTTTCATTCGACGATCATCGGTCGCCGGGCATTGGTTTTCTTTACGACGACGTGCGAAGTGGCGTGACGACTGGGCGAGACCAGAATCTCGAGTGCGAAAGAGTAACTTAAAGTCGTATCAATCTCATTTATGCCAATTTTGCGTCTCGTTTCGTAACCCCTCTCTCGTCAAAAAGAAAAAAAAAGAGAGAGAGAGAGAGAGAGAGAGAGAGAAGGACTCCTTGTCTACTTCTTTCGGCCCGTGTGCGCCCCTTTTTTAGGACTCTCTCTTTCTCTCTCACTCTCTCTTTCTCTCTTTCCTCTTTTTATTTCTTTCTTCCTTTTCTGGCCACGAT
This sequence comes from Vespa velutina, assembly GCF_912470025.1. Taxonomy (NCBI): domain Eukaryota; kingdom Metazoa; phylum Arthropoda; class Insecta; order Hymenoptera; family Vespidae; genus Vespa; species Vespa velutina. The sequence continues at coordinate 19,503,667 of NC_062188.1, read as the reverse complement.
ATATGTACATAGGTAACGTTTATAAAGAAGGCAACGTCATTGGCGCGCTGCCGCGACACACGTTTTCGAGTCGCACGAACTATTTTCATGACAATCGAAGATGAACGAGCAAGCTAGAAAGATAGAGATGGATAGAGAGAGAGAGAGAGAGAGAGAGAGAGAGGGAGAGAGAGAAAAAGAGAGTCCAAGGGTATCGTTAGTATCGAGACACGTTCCTGGATATGCAAATAAACGTACGACGAATCGGTAGCTGCTGGGCATGGAACTCGATTTATTGCTCGATTGATTATACGACCGTCGAACCCGTTTATCGACTTAATTAATCTCGATAGTAAAAAATTTATCGACTTGTTGTATGTTCGCTTATTGGCGCGATGAGAGGAAGGAACGACATCGTAATTTCTTGATATCTAAGGATTTTCTTTTTAACCAGATATCAGGGACAGGTGATTACTAATGGATTTTACGTTTGATCGATATGCAATAATTGAAAAGGAAAAGAAAAAGAACAAAAAAAGAAAAGAAAAGAAAAAGAAAAAAAAAAAAAGAAGAAGAAGAAAAAAGAAAAAGGAAATATACGATTTATATCATATTTTGCGAATAATTTTATATTAGTAGCTACAAAAAATTGGTTCTTGTGAAAAGAAAAAAAGAAAGAGAGAGAGAGAGAGAGAGATAGAGAAAGAGAGAGAAAGAGAATCGAGATCGTTGAAGGACGAGTTTGGTATAATTCAGAAGGAAGGTTAGATCCGGGAGCTCGAGCCGCGTCAAGGACGAAGGGTACGTCGAAGGGTAGATACCCTCGTCACGATCGTCAGCGAGGTGACAGGTAAATACAGGGGCGAGCTCGATCTCTACCCTCGCAAAAGGATATAATCTATATATACTAACTGGGAGCTACTACCAAGAAGTAGAGAAAAGAAAGAAGAAGAGCGACATACGAGAAAAAAGGAGATTCTCGTAGTAGGTAGGTAGAGTACCGTAAGTATTAGGTAGTACACGTAAACGTAGCATTAAATTCGAGACGATGCGTCTCGTTTTCGTTTAGCCGAAAGATCGGTACTGTGTTGTGACCTCGACACGATCGTGCGTGTTAAGATCGATCGATCGATCTATCTTAATAATCGACAATCTTATTGAAAAAATCTCTGTAATTCGAGGAGTACGTCGAAGTTTACGATCATTTTCTTGCTTTTTTTTCTTCCTCTCTCTCTCTCTCTCCTTTTTCTTTTTTTTTTTTTTTTTTTTTTTAAATCTCATCGAATCATCTTAAATAGATATTAAGTAGTATACTAGGATGAATGTTTTTTTTTTTCCTAAGATATTTTAAAACTTAAGTGAACGTATCCGTTTGTGCTCGCCTACGCACGCTCACGTGCGATCCCATAGCGAATAGAAAAGGGAGAAATCGGCGCGATTCGCCGATTGGCCGAGATCCACGCACGTGTGCGTAAGCGAGAAGAAGAAGAAGAGGAGGAGGAGGAGGAGGAGGAGGAGGAGGAGGCCGAGGGGGAGGAGGGCGGTTGCCGAGACGCGGGAAAAACTGCGTCTATACGCACAGGCAAACCCGTACACGCTGGCTTCTCGACGGCTGCGGCGGAGGCAGCGGAGGTGGTGGCGGAGGCACCAATCATTCTCTCTCTCTCTCTCTCTCTCTCTCTCGTTCTCCTTTCATTCTCTCTCTCTTTCTCTCTCTCTCTCTCTCTGGTTAGCTCTCGCTCTCTTTCTCTCTTCGGTAGGAGGGTTGGAAGCCATCTGCATCGCGATGAATGCCACTAACCACCCTGCAACCACCCCTGAAAGCCCCCGTGCGCCTTCGTTTCCAACCCCTCTCTATACATGTACATGCCTGTGTTAGTGTGTGTATGCGCGTGTTTGTGTGTTTGTGTGTGTGTGTGTGTGTGACGCGGTCCAGCCGGACGAGGCCACGGGTTCTCATTCTTCTCATTCTCTTACGGAATCCATCGTTGAGAGATCATCGTGTTTATGGATGATGGGCTTTTGAGATTGGCAAATAATTCAAAGAGAGAAAGACTATTTTTCAAAAGTTTATTTTACTAATGCGAGTGTTTTACTTGGCCCATATAAAACGCTTCGAAATTATTGGCAATCCGAATCGGAAAAGATATAAGAAGATTATATCTAACGTATAATAAGAAATATTTTTATTCTTTATTTTAGATTGTTTAAAAGAAAATGTTTATTGACCAATCACCAATGAATAATATATTTTATCGATTGGACAGTAATTAGGTAAAAATCGAAATTGATAGTAATAAAGCGGGAAAAGATCGTGTGGTATGGTTTATTTGATTGATTTATTTATCCCGTTCGTAAAAGGAGCTCAGTGATCGTCGTCATTGTCGTCTACGGCCACTCTAAACACTTCTTTTTCTTTTCTTTTCTCTTCTTTTTTCTTCTCTTTTTTCTTTCTTTCTTTTTTTTCTTTTTTTTTTTTTTTTTTTTTTTTAATTTTTTTCATATCTCAAGGCGTACGCTTTTATTACCATGGGGCGATGATTTGCAAAATAAGCCCTTCCGTTCGTTTGACTTTCGCCAGCTTCGCGAAGGCAAGCAAGCAACCAAGCAACCAAGCAAGCAACCAAGCAAGCAAGTAAGCAAGCAAGCAAGCAAGCAAGCAAGCAAGCAAGCAAGTAAGCAAGCAGGCAGGCAGGCAGGCAGGCAGACAAGCAACCCAGAGAGCGGAGCTTGGGCGTTTATCAAGTGTATGAATTAAATTGCTGTTTTATTACCCCTAGGGGATTGGGGTGGAGACGGTGGTGACGATGGCAAGCAAGGGCCACCGGCACTTTCCTCTTGGCTCTTTCACCTACACTTTCGCCGGCACAAACGAGATTCGGTATTCAACGTTAAACTTCGACGACGAGAAACGATTAATACTTCTCTCTAGGATAGCCAATTCGAGAATCCATCTTTTGAGATTGTTTGGGGTTCGTTTCAAACAGAAGATCCCAAGATATATTTTAGACAAGTACTTACTTACGTCGAGTAGGATGATATACGATGTGATATTTATGATATCAGTTTCGTTTCTAGATAGAAACGTAGTCATTAATACGATCGTTTCGTTAAAAAGATAACTTTTGTAATTACCAGACAACGAGTTGGTTTATTTGATCGTATCATGCATATAGATATTATGTGTAATATATTATATACATATGTACGTGTAAACGCGAACGTTAAAATCTCGTTTAATTAAGATAATATCCCGTTAAAGATAATTTATCCTTAAGGATTATCCAAATTACGTTTCAGGAATTTCAAGGTCAGATTAATCTTATTTATACATATATACCTACATAGAATGTGATTTTATTTTACCTAACACGATTCTCGCATTATAGGAAGTATGCGAGTGACGACTGTTACGAATCGTCAGGCAACCTCCACTCTAAAACCCATGTTCAATTCTAAACACACCCTTTACATACCACCGAGCAACTCCGAGTGGGTGGGATTAAGGGGTCGGCGACACGAGGGGACATACTCTGATCGATTATACGTCACCCGATACGAGTTTCTTGGTTCACCTTTTATCGATCGATTACATGCTAGGAACTCTAAGGATGGACCCTGGACTCTAACTATCTCGAACTTACTTAAAAAAGAAAAACAAAACATATAAATATATATAATTTATAATTTAAGGATAAAAAGAAAAATTAGAGATATATTTGTTCACGATTACAATATATAAAAAAAAAAAAAAAAAAAAAAAAAAAGAAAAAAGAAAAATAAACAAATAAAATAAATAATCTTGAAGCTGAACTCGATTTGGATTTTAAATTAAACAATCAAGTACAAATTTATTGTATTCTGTTTCACTTATACATATATATATATATATATACATATATGTATAAGTATATTATTGTTCATACGATAATTGTCCTATTTTTTAGGATGTCTGTACCACGTTAGGTAAAATAAAAAAAAGAAAAGAAAAGAAAAAGAAAAAGAAGAAAAAAAGAAATACATGTATCCAGTGAAGAAGGAAAATTGCGATGGTTGTCGGAGACCGGGGGTAAATTTGAAAGGTCTCTGTCTCGCTCTCTCACTTTCTTTCCATCTCTCTTTTACTTGCAGCATCCCGTACTCACCCCTTTCTCTCTCTCTCTCTCTCTCTCTCTCTCTCTCTCTCTTTCTCTCTTGTATGCCTCCGAACCACGGCAATCACGACGCCTGCAATTTTTATGAAGTCCTCGTCGGGTCTTCGAGTCTCTGAATAATTCAGGGTCAAACAGGGCGAGAACGACGCTTGCGCTCTCGCAATACGCAGCCGAATTTTTATTTGTACCACGGTTAAAAAAAAACTTCACTTCGCACATTTTTTCTCGACTTTGTTAAAAAAAAAAAGAAAGAAAAAAAGGAAAAAGAGTCGAAGAAAAAGAAAATCGATCTAAAAGCAAAATATATTTTAACAATTGTCGAACAGTCAAATCATAATCGTCTTATTTCTAATTATGAATATTTATAAAATGTTTATTATTTTATATATATATATATATTTATAATTTTATATTTTATATAATTAGTGTATTTTTATTATTCTACAAAATGTCCACTTTGATAGTAGATTTACTTAATGTTATATTTTTCAATTAAAGAGTCAAGTAAAGAACGATTTTAACAATTTGAGGATACTTATAAAGAAAAAAAAAGAAAGCTACAAATGATTAAAAATAAGAAAGGTTAAAAAAATGGGATCTTATAATAAAATTTGTAGAAATATTTGTGATTTGTGATTTGTGAAAAATCAATAAACTTTCTTATTTTTAATTATTTTCAATTATAATAATATTCGATATTATATTATTAATAATATAATATTCCTTCTGATTTATAAAATAGTTATTTATTGGTAATCATTAAGAAAATAGAAAGTAACAAGGAGACGAAGTAATAAAGATAAATAAAAGTAACCTCGAATATCTATAATAAAAGTAACAGCTATTTTGAGAACTTTAAATTATGCGTTTATGAATTACGAGCTTTGAAAATGACAATATCCTGTTATGTGTAAGAAAATGTGAAAAGAAGGAAAATTTCCAAGGGATTAGGTATAAGTACCCTCATAATTCTTCGTCAACTATAATTCTAAAATGTATAGATTTATGACCGAGAAAGGATCAAATGGTAATTATTAAAGAAAGGTCAACACAAGACATGACGTCGACAAACAATAACGTATTCAAATATTTTCCCATTTTTTTTATTTATATAAAAATTTTTTTATTTTAACGTTATTAACACAAATCCCATTATTGTGATTTACCGATAGAATGATCGTAAAGAATTGTAATATTTGTTGAGTTAGAGTGTTAACAACGTTATAAAAAGGAAATAAGTCGAATTATCGATTGATATTAATGCGTACGAGATTAATTAAAAATTCAGAAATTTTATTTGACCTATCGGAAAAAGTTACTGATTGAAGTTATTGATTGAATCTCATTATATTAAAAATTATTTATTAACACGTGGTTTTAAAAATTATTTATAACATAACTATTAGAAAGTCTACTTTTTGTATAAGATAATTATCAGAGATATATCATTTTAATATGTGATTCTCGTTATATTATAATTAGAATTGCTTCAATAATGATCCAAGGATATATGAAAAAATGATTAAAATTAAATAGAGACACTTGGATTAAGGATTTTAAAGAGGCAACAATAAACGTTGTGATAGGAATCAAACGATATATCGTTTCATTTTTCAAATCGACAGGGACAAGTAGCGTATCGATGAAAAATTTCTTTCTTTTAAATGTCTTTAATATATTAAGAAGAATTTTTTGTCATAAGAAACTGTAAGATTGAATTAGACACATTAGATACGTCATAGAATGGAAATATATTAATGTAACGATTGATATATTATAGTTAAGTATATATGATAAATTAAAAATTTCGAAATTTCGTTTGATCTGTCAGGAAAAGTTACCACTTATTAGTTGAGTATTATAAAGTTTTACATTTATTTAGTAATACGTATTAACAGTACAATGGGGAATTAGAAAGTCCGATGTTTCGTATAAGAGAATTATGAGCGGTATTTCACGTTAATGTAAGATCTTGTCAACAATAATCTAGAGTGGATTTAAAAGGTCATTATTAAATATCGATATTCAATTAAGAATTCATCCATAATTGCAATAAATACAATTAATAAAATCTAAATAATTTTTGACTTGCCTCTGTCATAAATAATATTAAAAATTTTTTACTTGTCTTATCTCCGTTGGTTTTCTTTTGTTCGTAAAAATCCCTACGTAAAATCAACTTATTAATAGTATTATGAATAATATTACAACAAAGTATCAATATCTCTGGTTAAAATCTAACATATTTCCTAATGGTCATGTTTATTGCCTATACGAAATATACGATAGAAAAGAAATATGCTTTGAAATATGCTTGTTATTTTGAATACTTTTACGTACCTAGATAAAACAGTAAAGAGTGATAAAGTTCCTTTGGAAAATTTTGCAAAACAAGTTATTTTTTGTTTGTTATCGACTTTTTATCAACGTAAATAATATTCTTAAATACGAAAGTATCGCATGGAGAGTAAACAGTTTTACAGTTCAGATAGATGTTATCATAAATCAACATTTGACTTATTCATGGACTAGGGTGAGACAAACATAAAGAAAAAGAGGGAGGGGGAGATGAGAGAGAGAGAGAGAGAGAGAGAGAGAGAGAAAAAGACAGAGGGAGTCTCTAATTCAGTATGCAAAGTTAGGTTAGGAGGCAAGAGATGAAGGGTGTCAAGTAAAGTTCTTTTTTATTTTCCGGACTTTACAGAGAGGATCTCTACGTGGGGCATTCCTGAGGGTGGTAAGTAGCCATAGAGCTGTGTCGCTAGTAGACGGAAGCTGAGCCGGTGATACATCATGGTGCGTCAACGAGTGTCCCCGCTCCTGTAATCTCGCATCCATCAACTCCTCCACGAGTACGAAGAGAACCTTGCGAAAGAACCTTAGGAATGAGCGAACGAACGATGGCTCCTTGCTGATCGATGTCCAACCCATGGCCTCTCATTCTCTCTCTCTCTCTCTCTCTCTCTCGCTTACACGACCTCGATAACGGCCTTAGCACTTGGACCGATCGATCGGCTTCTTCTAGTTCGATTTTCATCTATCTATCTATCTTATCCTATCGTTCTCGAATTACTTCCTTCGGAAAAAAATACGAAGAATTTGAAAAGAAAATATGTTATTTTCTCTCTCTCTCTCTCTCTCTCTCTCTCTCTCTCATATATAAAAATATGTTTTATTAAGTCACACTAAGAGGCTCGTATTTCTTTGCATTCGACGATGACTTTTGATAAACGGAAATATCACGAAAAGAAATGAAGAGAGAGAGAGAGAGAGTGTGTGTGTGTGTGTGTGTGTGTGTGTGTGTATGTACGTGAGTGTAAGAGGTAAAGGAAAAAGAAAGAGGACAAACGACTCGCTTGGAAAGAGGACGAAACATGGATAGAGAAAAGGGACACTGCTAGATAAGTCGGAGGTTGTGTCGGGGGGCATCTTGCCTTCTTTCCTGCTTCCGGCCATCTTCTGCCACCCCTTTCGTACTTCTTTTCGTGGATGGAAACGACCCGAGTCCATTCTCTGGCCGTCGTATCGGCTCCTACTATCGAGAGGGTGAGGTTACTAGGATCGTGCGGTGTGTGGTGCGGTGCTATGCGGTGTGGTACGGTGCGGTTAGGTGTAGTATGGTGCGGAATGGTGCGACGTGGACGGAGAAGAACGCGTTGAATAGAAGATTGGAACTCTTTCTGCGGTGACGGCGTTCCTTCCGGCGGGTGCGGCTGATAGTGCCGGCTATTTCCGCTGGCCACCGTGACATTGCTATCGCGAAGACTCGAGTTCGCTATCCCCGGGGGCCATCCAACGTTAAACGTTCTCCCAGCTGCATCTCCTTCTCGTACGGTTTTACCATGCGACAACTTTTCAACCCTTCGAATTCCGTTTTGGATATACCATTAAGCATGTTGTTCTACTTTTCTTTTTTTTTTGTGTTGTTCTACTTTTATGCTTATGGGGAAAGAAACGAAAATAGAGGAAAAAAAGAAAAGAAAGGAACGAAGAAAAAAAAAAAAGAACAAAAAAAAAAAGAAAACAATACAAAGAAAGGAAACAACTCTGCCTAGTATTATTTCATTTTTTTTTTTCTTTTTTTTTTTTTTTCCTTTTCTACGTGAACTGCGTGAAAATGTTTTAACAATGAAATTCACATTTGATACACATTATGGTACACACGTATCATATATATATATATATATATATCGCACACATATTGGACGTTACATTTGTACGAGTAAAACAAAAACCTTTTCGAATCAATTAATTCTTTGAACTTCATGAAATATTATTTTCTAAACTCTTCGTGTGATATAATTACAATCCTCGGAGATTTGGGTTTTTTTTTCTTTCTTTCTTCTTTTTTATTCGTCTTTCTTTTTAGTTTTTATTTATTTATTTATTTTTTTTTTCTTTTTTTCAATCTTTGAATATACCTACCGCCGATGTCGAAGAGATGCAATTTCCACGAAGGAAGGATCGATTTGTCAGAACGCGTTTGAAGAGTAACCTTAAAGCGTGCTTTCTCGAAAGGTAACGGTTTTGCATTACCAAGCTCGTATGCGCACGCAACGCAACCTGAAAACAGGAGGAGAAGGACACCGCGAGGTCTAAGTAGTCTCGGGAAGCAGCATTCAGCTGTCAATCAGAGCTTGCCGAGTCTCGTTCGCGGAGTCCCGCTTACCTCTCTCTCTCTCTCTCTCTCTCTCTCTCTCTCTCGAAAAAAAAAAAAAAAACATCTGCTCCTGGAGAACGCGATATGCCGCGAGCATAGACATAGACATAGGGGGTGTTGTAATTCGGTCCACCATCACCATTTCATTGTCCTAAAGGAAAAAAATTTTTTTTTTGGTTTGCTTTATTTTTTAGGAACATCTTTTATCTTGCTTTTCTTTTTTTGTTTTTTGTTCTTTTCTTCTTTCGTTTCTTACCTTCTCAGATCTTGACAACTTTTTTCTTCTTTTTCGTTCTTCCTTTGTGGAAAAATAATTGTAAATAATTTATTCTCTCTCTCTCTCTCTTTCTCTCTCTCTCTCTCTTTCTCTCTTTCTCTTTTTCTCTAAAGTGGAGAATTCGCATATCGGAATATTATAAAGGAAAGAAGGAAGTCAAAGAGCCAAGGCATCTTGGCTATTCGAAATCGACGAGATCGCACCGTGCAACGGGACTTGGTAGCAGCCATTGAGAGAAGAGCAGCAACCGCAGCCATTCAGTGGGCATTGAATGACCCCGTGGCTTCGCTCAGAGAATTCTGCAGTCACGAATCGTAAGGGCCAGAACGCGATTGGCCTCTGTTTGGATCCATTTAACATTCGGGATGCCATTAAGCGACCGACCGACGATACCCCAAGAACCGATTAACTTGCTATCGAGATATAACCGTATTTTCTCTCTCTCTCTCTCTCTCTCTATCTCTCTATTTCTATCTCTTACTCATTCCCTTTGGAGTGACCTTCCTTAGATGATAATGCGTTTGTGGTGAACTGTACGATCGGTCTCTATCAACGGTTCTTCCGATATAAAGGCAATTTCAAATTCATGAAATTCCACTAATATGATATTCGATTAATCATAACAATGTTTACAAAATGTACACATTAGATTGGGTCTTAGTGATCGTTTGAAGAAAGAAAAAAAAAAAAAAAAAAAAAAAAAAAAAAAGAAAAGATAAAATGAAGAAAGGAAGAAATAAAAAATAAAAAGGACAAAGTCATATCTATTAATTAATCGTCATGTTGACTCGTCAAAACTTCGAGATAGATAAGCAGGTATTTTATTATCCATAGGATATATAGAAGATAAGAAGCATATAACGAGAATTTCTTAGACGTTGTAAGATATTTATATATTTTAAGTTATGAGAAATCGCGTTGGTTCTCTTTGAATATTTTTTTTATGAACTTTCGAGATTCAACGAGGCGAATACGATCGTTGAAGTCATTTTTGAAAATGGCAGATGCTACTCTAGCACCGGAATAGGAGTTATTATTTTTCGATGTCGTCGTCTCGGTTTCGCTTTTTGTTCCTTGTCCCGTATCACAGAGATCTCGAAAGACGAAGAAGGAACATCGGTTTACGTCGAGTCTCTTGCATTCACGTCATCGTGTAAGAGGACGTTTCGTCCGGATCTTTCAATGGACACGTTAACGAGTTACAATTCAGGCCGGTGACACCCTTCCACGAGCATCCTTCGTTCTCTCGGCCCGATCGGATGTCGCTTGCTTCTCTCTCTTTCTCTCTCTCATTCTCTTTCTACCTCCCTCGTTCGTTCGTTCGTTCGTTCGTTCGTTCAGCCCTTCTTCTTTCTCCCTTCTTCCCTTTTCACTTCTCTCTCTCTCTCTCTCTCTCTCTCTCTCCGTTGTTCTTCCAAAGAAAAGAAGAGCAACGAAGTCTGTGTAGCAACGCTTCGTAATTTCGGCTAGCATGGGACAGGAGTAACGCGATATCGAGAGGTAGATTCTTCTTCTTCTTCTTCTTCGTATACTTTTTTTTCCCCTTTTTTTTTCTTCTTTTTCTCTTTTCTTCCTCTCCTCTTCCACGTCATCATCATCATCATCATCATCATCATCATGTTTTTCTTCTTCTTTTTCTTCTTTTTCCTCTTCTTTTCATTCATCGTTTATCATTCAAAACATGGATAGGGAGAAAGAAATGTGAAAAAGGAGAGCGCGCGAATGATTTCCTTCGATCGTTGTACTTTACTCCGTGTCGTTTCGTTTGTTCTTTAAAAGGAAGTAGACAAAGGTAGGGAATCGGTAGGGATTCATGAAACGAACGCGATTTGATATCTCCACTGCCCTCCCCTTTCTTAGCTGGAAAAAAAAAAAAAAAAGAAAACCACAGGAGACCACGCCGATGCTGGGATTTACGACATTCCGATGGTTCGAGGAAGCATGAATGGACCGGCGTACCTGGGGCTCTCGTGAAATCAGTCACGAAGATGGCTTCGAACCGACGGATTCCTGGTAAAAGAAAAGTCGTCGTCGGAAGCGCACAAGCTTCCCGACTCGTAAAACGTTTCGAACGTTTTTCGTTGCGAGTTTTTTTCTTCTCTCTCTCTCTCTCTCTCTCTCTTCTCTTCCCTTTTCTTTTTTCTTGTTTCTTCTTTCTTTCTCATTTTTTGTTCCTGGTTTCCTCTTTTTCTCTCTATTTTTTTTTTCTTTTACATTTTTTGTCGTTTTTGTTTTTAATAAAATATTTATCTTTGTATGTGTATACGCGCGTGTACATGTGTGACACGAAGTAAAAAGATCTCGAAGACGCCAAACATAATGGAGGTCAGTCGATATTTGTTTGTCGACATTATTTGCCAACGTTCTTCTTTGTACTCGTAAGATACCGTTTTATAGAACGCATAAGAAAAGGACATGCTGTTGTCGGTCGGTCGATCGGTTGGTTGGTTGGTTGGTTGGTTGGATGGTTGGTTGGTTGGTTGGTTGGTTGGTTGGTTGGTTGGTTGGTTGGTTGGTCCGAAGAAGAAGCTAGGGAGGTAGTCGATGAATTGGCAATAATGTGGTGACGGGGATCAGAATTCAAGATGGCGAGTAGAGCGTTTCTCGAGTATTGTCCATTTCGAGGCTACCGGTATTTTCGTGTCATGAAATATTATGGCTTTTCACGATTAGTGACTAATAGTATCTACTACTACCACTACTTCTCGTTTGGTTATACCTGAAATTCTTCGATCTCAGGATACCACCTTTTTATTCGGTATATCGTTAACATCGACAGACACTCGAAGACTTGACAAATCAGGTTACGAGAATATAAGAAATATTACTCTTTTAAACTTTTTCGGATTTAACATCGACGATATTTCATCGTAAACGTATTTCATATATATATTATCATTATGTTTCTTCATACGCTCTTAAACTTAACGTTATCATAAAGAATTATCTATGATGATAAAAATTAAAAATAAAGTAAAATTATATTCATTTTCTTTTCTCTCTCTTCTTTTTTTTTGTTTTTTTTGTTTCTTCTTCTTCTTCTTCTTCTTCTTCTTCTTCTTCTTCTTCTTCTTCTTCTTCTTCTTCTTCTTCTTCTTCTCTATGTTCTAACTGTCGTTCGATATTTTCTTACTGTAAATGTTCAGGAAGGAAAAGTTGAAAGGAGCTAAAAAAAGGGAAGTAGATGGTGCGAATATAAATACCTATTGGTTATCTTCGATCTAATCCGGAGTTCGAAGCTCGAATGAATGGGGAACGCGTATCCAGGAATTTCATTCATGGTCCTCTCGGACGGTCATCTCGAAAGGACATCTTCGAACGAGCGAGCACCGCCTCGACGCGCCTCGAATGAGAAAATAATCGAGAAAGAAGTGGCCGCTCGAGTTTCAAGGAAAGTCTTTTCAACCAAAGAAAGGTCTTCGAAGGTTTTCCACGTTCCAACCCTCCTTGTACTACGTACCACTATCCACTCGACTTTATTACTGTATTCGTGCAAATTATAGCTTACAAAGATTTTCTTAAATTCGTGAAATTTCTTCTTTCAAAATCGTTCGTAGGATTAATCCTACCAACAGAATAATTATATTTTATTTGAATAGTAAATCATTAATTAAACGACATATAACAAATTATAAAGAGATAAAAATATAATAATTAGGTATTAACTTGATAAATCAAAGATCATCGAGTAATTGTTTAATCCTTTTATCAGCTTGCTTGTTGTAAGTCGTTTCGAATAAAAAAAGAATAAATAAATAAATAAATAAAAAAAAAAAGAGAAAAAAAGAAAGAAAGAAAGAAAAAGGAAAGAGAGAAAAAAGAAGAAAAAATAAAACGTAGAACATTAGAACGATTAGAAAGGATCCAAATATAGGGATAAAAAGTTTTGCATAAAGATATATTCATGAAAGATAGATATGAGGATTATTAGAAGCATATGAAATGGGTTGCGAGCTCGTTGCAGTTGGATAACGATTTTTCGTCTTAACCCTTTTACGAAAAGGGATGTTGGGGGGGGGGGCGAAACGAGTTTCGAACGAGTTCGAGGTTCACCACCGACAGGTTCGTTATCGTGACGATGTCTTTGTTTGCGAAGCGCGTTTCGTTCGTTCTTACTCCATAGCTAACTCGTTCCTTTTCTCGCAAGTCGCAAGATTTCTCTCTCTCTCTCTCTCTCTCTCTCTCTCTCTCTCTCTCTCTCTCTCTTTTTCCGTTTCCCCCTCTTCTCGTTATTGCACGTAGCGGCTCGACATCACCACAGGACACCAGCCAAGCAGCCGGCCAGGACACAGGTGGCACTGGTGGCGTCGTCCTCGTTCTTCCAGACAGAATCTCTCCTAATCTTAGCTCGCTCATAAAACCGACGGGATTAGGCTCATTAACTCTTGCGGAACATCCTCTTTTCCCACGTACGTTTTATTTGTTCTCTTCTTTATACTATCTTCTCTCTCTCTCTCTCTTTCCTTACTCTCTCTCTTCTACGACTTCTCTTATACCGTGAAAGTTATGTCAAGAGAAAAAATCGATCGGTCAGCTGTTAAAAATGAATGAACGAATATGTTTACGCGTCAAGCACCACCACTCTTAACGATCTTTAAAAACGATTTGTAAAGAATCGTAAAGAACGAAAGGTTTGATTTTGTTTTCAGTCGTGTCGATTCAGAAAAAATTTCATTTTCGTTCGTCCGATTCGAAATACAATCGAGCAAGTAAGTACACGTAAAATTGGTAGATACGGGACGAGCACGTCGAACGAATATTTTATTTCGTTCGTGTAGCAACAGGTTGACCATTCTTTATTCGAGATTTTAATTATCAAGCAGGTTGTAACGCATTAAAAAATTATAACGGACGATCGCGATGTTCAATATTCATGCGATATTACATTAAAATAAAACGGATTCGTATATATGAAAGGAACATTGAAATCCGATGGAAATGGAAATGAAAATTCTATCTGTCGATTTTTGAAAAAACGTTTTCAATATTTCACAGACGATGACGATAATAATGATGATGATGATGATGATGATGATGATGATGATGATGATGATGATGATGCCGATGTCGGTTGCTTGTATTAGTCGATATCGGTTTGAGATCGATTTGGCCGAATTGGATTTTTGAGCTTCGACATAAACAAATATATAAAAGACGAATTGTGGATGAAAGACGATACGACAGTGATCTAAGTAGTAGTCTTTTCATGATTATTTTTTTAGGCGGCAAAGACCGTGCGAATGGACAAGGGCAAGGATCGAAAATCTTGTTAAAACATGTTAATATCGTGAAGCTGGTACTTGTAAGAAAATGACAGAAAAATAAGAATGCAAGAGAAAAGATCGGTAGACACAACCTTCTGATATAACCATGAAAGATTATCTCTAAAAGACGAATACGTTTGTAGGGAAAGCCTATTAGGCTTTCGATATTTTTGATCCTGAAACATTTGAAGCCGACCAGCCTAGCGAATCGCAAAATCCTGCAACAAAGAACCCCGCTGCCGAATCTTGAGAAATTTGGTTTTCTCGCTACGTCTTTACCTGTTTTCGTCTGTCTTCTCCCAAAGAAGAAACTTTGAGAGTGGTTCGAAGGCATAAATCACAGGACCTGCAGAGTCTTTCGTTTAAGAAGAAGAGAGATATAGATAGGGAAGATATAGGGTGGGGGAGATATAGGGTGGGGGAGATATAGGGAGGGAGGAAGGGAGGTAGAGAGAGAGAGAGAGAGAGAGGTTCGCAGGTGTTTCTGAGCAGCAAATTTTATGCCTCGAAGGTCTCCTCCCCTTTTCCTTTCTTTATTCTTCATCTCTTTACTTCCGACGACTCTTGCGATCTTACGAAATTTTCTTTTTCCTTGACACTCCTACCCATGCTCGCTGTCCTTTCTCGTTTTGCCCTTTTTTCTTTCCTCTTCCGGCTAATGTAAGAGAGAAAGATAGAAAGATTCTAGCTCGTAGGTACCTGTGAACGACCAGCGAAGGTCCTGCGGGAATGGGGTAAGAGAGAAACGTCGCTTTCGAAAATGGCAAGAGAAGAGAAAAAGAGGATAGAAAAGGAAAGAAAGATAGAAGAAGTAGGGTGGTCTTTGTAGGCGACCGAACGAGAAAGAGAGAGGACATTTTCTCGAGAAGGACGATGTTACCGTGAGCGTATTTCGTGAGTTTCTTTATGGGGAGTACTCCGGAAAAATCGTTCTCCTTTGAGAGATACCAGGCAGCGGGTGAGGAGAAAAAGACATTACGGAATGAGTGGATGCCGAACGGATTTGTAGCGAGCAGTCGTCTTGTAAACCGGATATCTTGCAAACGAGATCGAATTACTCGAAGCGATGCACGTCGTTGCTCTTGATCTCTACAAGGTACTGTGATACATACCTTGTCCTTCCCATTACCCCCCCCCCCCCCCCCCCCCCCCATTTGTACTCTCATCCGTCGTATTCAATATGAAAAAGATCAGGCTACTATAAAAAGGATTTTATTTTAAATGCTGAATGAGAAACATTTTATCGTAACAAAAGTTTTCTAGTATTATGCAAACAAATTGGAATATAATGATAGTAACGTTGATATTAAATGTTACGACGAAACTAATATGGCGGTGAAATGTTAAGGATAGATGATGGTCATGCCACCACCGGGTGTCGATATTACAATTAATTTTCTCGTAAATTTTCGCACCGGGCTGTTCGTGGAAGTCACGGGAATATAACCTAGCTCTAATATATATATATACATATGTGTGTGTGTGTATACATATATATATATACACTGTGGACCGACCTGTGTGATCCACACCTGGCATTCTCAGCGGGCACTTACCTGAGGTTTAAAAACGGCCCCAGACAGCGTCGCGCCATCTTTGAAGCTTCTTTCTTTTTTCTCTCCTTCTCTTTCACATATACATATGTCAAGGTGTGCGCGCGAGCACGTACACACACACACACACACACATACACACACACACAAACAAAGAGACATTCTTCTAACTTACCGAAAAAATTCCATTGGAAACACGTGGCACGCTTCGCAAATGATAGGCATCTAGATGATGAACTGACGATTTTTCTTAAAGATCGCAAGATCCACCTTTCGAGCTAACAAATCGATTAGATTTTATTAGATATCTCTGTTCACGGTATCGATACGAAATGAGAAAAGCCAAAGATCGGTTATAACTTTGACTTCCAATGAAATTTCAGGGCGATATCCTCGAAACTCGACAAAAGGGAAACGGCAGCATAGCGATTCTCCGTTTCTATGTTCCCTTCCCGTTCTACCCCCTACTCCTCCTCCCCCTCCCCCGGCCCCTTCCGTCGTTCCATCGTGGAAACTCGTGAAAAGCGTTCCGGCAAAACTTTCTCCGCGATATTTCATCGAAACCAACTACGATAGTCGTTTCGATGTCACCCGTTTAAAAGGTGAAATCGTTTTCGCAATGTAATCAAATCAAGTGTAAAACGTGAGGTAATTGTCACTTGTATGACTCGAAGGGATGAATACGAAAAGGATTTTAAGGATGGCGGATCGAATGTTTATAAACTGTAAAACCTTTGTAGAATATTCTGTTCTTTTTTTTTTTCCCGGACGACGGTAATATAACAAAACCGTGTTCTACATTGATACGATCATATTTTCGTAATATTGAAAGGAGACGTCGAATAGGTTAAATTTTTGTCGAGACATTGAGCAATGGAAGAAAAAAAAAAAAAAAAAAAAGAAAGAACAAGAAAAGAAAAAACAATAGTACATCAACTAAAACAACGAATATAAAATCAATTAAAGAACGAACTGAAGAGTATTAAAAGATTATGAATGAAGTTTTGGAGTATTTGGAAATTTTGATTGACCCCGATAGTAGGATTTTTCTCGGGAGGGACAAACTTTTTTTTCTTTTTTTTTTTTTTTTTTTTTTATCGCTTTGCAAGAAAGGAGAAAGAAAAGAAAGGAAAGGAAAAGGGTGGAGGGCGAAAAAAAAAAAGCAAAGAAAACAGAAAAGTATGAAGGACGGATTAGCCACGTGGCGGTTTTTCGTGAATCCGCAAAAGGTTTATATCGATAAAAAGAAGTCCAGGCTAAGGCAGAGTACAGTCAATTTCTCGCTTTCCTCAGAGTCAACAACGGAGACACAATCGGGACTTCTTTCATCGGTAGGAAGTAAGTTGTATGGAAGTTGTATGGAGTTCTAATAGAATTCGCGATCAAAGGAGACGGAGCGTGCGCGCGCGCGCGCGAGCGCATAACCGAGCGAGCGAGCGAGCGTGCGCATTCACGGGCTCGTCTTTTCTCAAGGCGGGATTTGTTGGGAAAAAAGGGAGAGGGAAGAGGGGTGCCTCTCTTCTCTCTCTCTCTCTCTCTTCTTCTTTCTCTGTAACGTGGCACCTCGCGTTTTTCATACGGCCCTCGATAGACGGTCGTAAGTGCATTCACCGTGCAAATCGGGTTGCCTCGAGAGCAACAATACGCAACAGGTGAAGAGATCAGTACGCATTTGGTAGCAGGTGAATTTCTTTTCTGACGGGGAAATTACGGGAATTGTGGCACTTGCCAAAAGTGGGCCGCAAACTATGAAATTAATCATAATTATTATTTTTTCTAACGTTATGAAGCTTCACGGAATGGGATTTTGTTGATCCGAAAAATGGGAATAAAAGAAAGGAAAAAATAAATTTCCGTAATTATTCGATCTTTTCTCTCTGTTTTTCTTTTCTTTTTCTTTTTTTCTTCTTGCTTTTTTTTTTCTTCTCTTTTTTTTTTTTTTTTTGTCCGACTCTTTATACCGTCGTTGTACGACGATTAGCTCGACGATTCTCCAAAATAATTATATGATTATTATCAAACGAACAAATGTTTTTCTCTTCTATCATGGACAACGGGAACGCAACGGGAATTGTAACATTTCATCATGTAGCAAGTAGGACGCAGTTATAATTAGCGCTCGTATAGATCGTAACGTAGAAGTTTGTTCCGGTTGAAAACGAGATATCGTTTATGCTAGGAGAAGAAACTTTAGCGACTTCCAGATTTGAAAAGAGTCGCTTTGATCGATCGTTCTCGTTATCTCGAAGAAAAAGAATCGTTGGAGATAGACGAAGAAAAAAAGGAGAAAAAAGAGAAAGAGAGAGAGAGAGAGAGAGAGAGAAAGAGAAAGAGGGATGGAGATAGTATAGAAGGTCAAATCGTCGAGAAGGGTGCTCCGTCTGCATTCCGTCGGTGATGCGTCTTCCGAATATGTCGACGTTAATTAACTGCCCATTAATTACGTAAAATGATCAATTATAAACGGCTATTAATAAACGCCTGGCTCGCATTACCATCATACGATATCTTCCTTTTACAAGAAAAGATCGCTTGATAGACTCACGGTAGTTTTGAATCTAAGGTGAAAATCTTGTTGAAAAGAATTTCTTGCTTACTTTAGTCGCGAATGTTAATTAAAAAAATTTGCGTTACAAGTAGCGCTACCTGTTTATTACAATTGGTATGTCTGTATACGTCTAGACGAGTAAGAAAAATGTGTCGAGCATTTATTTATCATGTATTTATACTTTTGTTTAAAAAGGATTTAATAACAACAAATTCGTATGATTACATCATTCTTTTTCTTTTTCCTTATTTTTTTTTTTTTTTTCTTTTAACTTTTATTTTTTGTTGTTTGTTTCTTTTTTGTTTTTGTTTTTCTTTTCTTTTTTTTTTTTTTTTTTTGTTGTTTATATTAAGAAGTGGAGGTTCATTGGAAATGTCGTTATTATAGACGAAATTCGTCGTTCGTTTAGCGGCGAACTTGGAACGTCACGGACGAAGCTGCGACGCCTTTCGTAAATGTAATTTGTGCTGTGGGACACGACAGGCGTCTACGAGAATTCGTTTCGCATCATGGCGTTCCTTAGCGCGTTTTCGAGTCCGCGTTTTAAATATGATAATTTATGTAAAGGTCGGCGCGCACATTCACGAGCACTGTCACGCTCGAATCCAACTTGAATTCTTTACGTGTCTCCTATGACGCGCGGTAAACAAGAGAGAATGGACGAGAAAAATGTGGTTAAATGTGTAACTTAACTGGGAACGTAGCGTAATCGATTATGCGAGTGCCCGAAGAAATTCGTAACAGGCTTATATACGAATCCAAAAATCAGACCTTTCTTCATAGTCCCCTCTTCCCCCTAGATCGCTGTCTTGAATATTATCTGGCACATTGTTAATTGGATATATTTTATTATTTATGCAGGATCGAAAAAAAAATCACATTTATCTATTTCACATAACAAACACGAATATAATGTGCATTTAAAAATTATCATATATGCATACCTATGTATATGGAGTTTTCACCAAAAAAAAAAAAAAAAAGAAAAAAAAAGAAAAAAGAAAGAAAAGAAAAGAAAAGAAAAAAAGAAAAAAAAAAAGAAAGAAAATCATATCTTCAGAAAGAATACCCTTATCTTAGGATAGTTCATCCTTTTCTTTTTTTTTTTTTTTTTTTTTTGTCTTTTCCCTTTCGTACGAATAATATTGCCAGGATCAAGAATGAAAACTGGATATAGTCCACTTTCACGATGATGGATCCTAAATTATCCCTCGTGCAAGCAGTAGATAAGTACAGATAGAAATCGGTATTGGGTAATTGGCGGCTATCTCTTCGAAATCGAAATACATTATCAACCGCATGACATCTACGGAAGCACATAGAGAGAAAGGGCACGGGATGGGATGGATCTGTGTTGCCCTCCTGTTCGCTTACAAAGCCCAAATTAAACAGTTCCATTGGCGCTGAACCCTTTATACCAAGAGAAAGAGAAAGAGAAAGAGACAGAGAGTGAGAGAGGACGTGTGCAACCCTTCACGTAGTCCATATACACCGCCATTATCTCTCCATCGAAGTGCTTTCCCTCTTCCCGCCCTTTTCTCCTCAGTCCCTCTGAACGGCGTCCTCCGCTTTTCTCCACGTTATATCGACCTCGAATCAAGATGGACAAATATAGTGCTTACCCTCTATCAAAATACACATCGGAGTTCAGACTACCGGATGGATTCTGGAGCGAAGGAAAGAGAAAAAGAAAAAAGAAGGAAAAGAACAAGGAAAACAAAAAAAGAAGAAGAAGAAGAAGAAGGAAAGGAAAAAAAGAAAAGAGAGTACACGGAAGGGTTCCCTTCTTAAGAACATATTCTTCGATCAACTTGTCGAAGACTCTCTTTAGAAATTAAGATCGTTTTCTCATGAACTCTCTCTCTCTCTCTCTCTCTCTCTCTCTCTCTCTTTCTTTCTCTATTTCTATCTCTATCGTCAGGGAATAATTCGATCAAATAAAATAATACTATAGTATAACAAATCAATAGTAATAATAATAATAATAATGATAATAATCGTTATACTTTTAGACAGCTTACAAATCGTTACTTATACATACACACGTATTACAATATTACAATATTTATATATACAGATAGTTACTGGTAATCGTAAGTAAGTTAAGTTCTTAGAACAATTTCGTTTTATATAAAAAAAAAAAAAAAAAAAAATACGAAGGAAAAGAATGGTATTACGAGGTTTTAGAGAAAACACGATGTCGAAGCTAGGGAACAAAAGTAAAGGAAGAAAGAGGATAAAAGTAGATATAGAAGAAGCAAGTAGATCCGATCTGTCGGTCCGATTTACTGTGAATCGCGTGTGCGCGTCCGTAATAACGACACAAAGAGAAGAAGGATATAGAAAGAGAAAGAGAGAGAGAAAGAGAGAGAGGGAAAGAGAGGAGATCGAGATAGATAGAAAGAATGAGAGAGAAAGAGATAGAGAGAGAGAGAGAGAGAGAGAGAGAGAGAGAGAAAGAAATGGAAGGAGAAGCATTCAGTCTCGCGGGTGTAAGTAGAGATTTCCGGAGGCTGCGTGCAAGCAGCCTTCCTCTCTCTTCCCCCATCGTCCCCTCCGTCCCTCCTCCTTCTCCTCCTCCGACAACTGCCTCTCCGCGGGGGTGTCTTCTTACCTCGAGCACCCCTCCGTTCTCCTTAGGTCGGTCTCTGGACCGCGTTTCGAAAAGCTTACCTATGGGAAAAATCTACATTGAGTCGATGCCGATGAATGAGATCGCAGAAGGGAGGAACAGAGATGCGTGGAGGTAGCGGGGGTGAAAGAAAGAGAGAAAGAGAGAGAGAGAGAGAGAGAAGAAGAGGAACAGGCGGAATCCTTTGTGAAAGAATTCCTCGTAGCATCCATCGTGCTCGACATCGTCCACGTCGTCGTCAGGCTTCGTACCCTGTAAGATGAAGGAAGGGTCCCGTAAAGGACGACGTGGCCGACGGCTACCTGAGCAGGAATAAGAGGAAGGTGGAGTAGTTGGTCCTCGAAGTTGTACAGCGCCTTGGGCATAAGCGTTCCTCTTGCTTGCTCTATTCGATCTGCTGCTTGCTCTACTTGCTTGCTTACTTGCTTACTTGCACGTGCACTACCTGGCCGCGAAAGAGGAACGAGTTCGTTGGTTTCTCACGGCAATTTTACGATGCTACTCGTAGCTGCTAGACCATGCTACTACTTCTGCTTCTGCTGCTGTTGCTGTTGCTGCTGCTACTTCCTCTGTACCGATCGAATTCTTCTCTTTATGAGAGAGAAAGAGAAAGAGAGAGAGAGAGAGAGAGAGAGAGAGAGAGAGAGAGGGAGAGAGAATTCTAGACTTCGACGTTGTCATCGTACCATAGCGATTTATTATTAATTAACGACGCGTATTCGTTCTTCATCATTCCATTCTGGCTTGCGAATTGGTTTTGTCCCTTTTGATGTAACGAGCACGTAACTACTCTCTCTCTCTCTCTTTCTCTCTCTCTCAAGGTAACCACTATTACCGTGATTGCACGTTCGCGACGAACGAGAGAAGACGTTGCGAGACGTTGCAACGGATAATAATTATCGAAGACGCGAACACTGTAGAGAGAAGAACCGCTTCGCACTCCTCCCCCTCTTTCTCCTCCTCCTCCTCCTCCTTCTTCTTCTTCTTCTTCTTCTTCTTCTTCTCATCCTTCTCCTTCTTCTCTTTCCCTCTTATATACTCTTCTTTTTTTCTTTTTCATTTTTTTTCCTTTCCTTTTCTTTTCTTTTCTTTTCTTTTCTTTTCTTTTCTTTTCTTCCCCACCCTTCGGATCTCGACGATGAACGTCCGCCGAGACAAAGGGCGCACGAGTCGGGTATACCGCTCTTCGCCTAGGAGCTGGAGGAAAGGTAGTGGAAGATGATGGACCAGAAGAAGGTGAACGAAAAGGTCGCTGATAGTGCATCGTCACGTGCCTCTATTAGAAGCTCCGCTGGAAAAGGACTTTTTGCTCGCGTTCCACCGGCATAGCTACCTTCGTTCGTCCGTGTCCATCTCGTCGTTCCTCGCATCTTTCTCTCTTTCTCTTACTCCTGTGCACTTTTCCACACCACTCATTTCCAACCCTCCTTTTTCAACGATTACAACCTCCTTATGGAATTCCATCTAGGAACTAGAATTCTTTTCGTTCGTATTATTCGTTTACCGATCATCGATATAATACGATATAAACGATTAATAATTAGAAGTAATAAATATTATGTTCGATCGATCGAATTTTCCTTTACATTGATAAATTATTGAATCTAATGTGATATTAATCTCGAACATTACAAATATATATTTCTTTTTGTCTTTTTTGAATTTTCTTTTTTCTCTCTCTCTCTCTCTCTCTCTCTCTCTTGGTTTTTTTTCTTTTCTTCTTTTTTTTTTCTTTCTTTTCCTTGTTCTTCCTCTCTCTCTCTCTCTCTCTCTCTCTTTATTTTAATTATTCGTATGATCCCGAAGAAATTTCTAAGATCATTCGAGTTTCCAAAGAAATTACGATGATTCCCTATCGTGAAATACTTCCGTCGGAAGAATCTATTATATTTCGACGTCGAGCTCTCTCTCCCGTCGTACGGTGCGTCGTTCTTGACGAAAATCCTCGATACCCTCTCTCCTTTCCTTTCCTCTCCTCTTTCTTATACAAGACGAAGGGGAAATATTTTTATTGGAACGTTCCCGTCGAAGAGACGGGAGCCCGCCAAGATCGAGAGATTCCAGCGACGAGTCGAGAAACGGGATATTTTTGATCGAGTTGGTTTTGAGATCACAGGATTTTGGTTCGATGAAATTTTTGGAAAATATTTCGTTGAAAAATATATTCCCATAGATCGAACGAGCATTCACGATTGGAAAAGTTTTTCTTCGTAGATATATACATACATATATATATATATATATATATTTAAGATATGTGAACAAATATAGTAGTTACTTATTTACTGTTTAGCTAATCCAAATTATCTATGCATTGAAAAATTCAGTAAAAGAACAAATATTTTAATATCGATGCGAAATCTAATCACGATTTTGTTGGAATTCACGATTCGAGACTATGGGATATGCCCTTCGACTCGAAAAAGCTTTAGACACAGCGAGTGCCCCGAGTTATGCCATATTAGTGTTCCTCGGGATTCCGGTTTCTCAATACGACCAGTCATCCTCGAAGAATCGGCAGACAATGTGTCGGCCCCCTCATCTCGCCTTGGCCCTTTGCCCTCGTAAGTAGCGTACTCTCTCTCTCTCTCTCTCTCTCTCTCTCTTTCCTTCTCATCCATCTTCCCTTCTTTCGTTCTCTCCCTCTCACTGCAACGTCGAAGGGAAGAAAAAAAAAAAGAAGAAGAAGAAGAAGAAGAAAGAGGAGGAAGAAAAACTTGGAGCGTGCGCTCGGGTAAAGACTTAGCGTTCGCATTGTGTTCCTCCGGAGAAACTTAAGCTGAGAGAGAGAGAGAGAGAGAGAGAGAGAGAGAGAAAGAGAAAGCTCGAGAGTACTCATCGATTATCCCACTCGGCAGTCTCTGAGTTTGCATCCGTTTGCTCGCACAAATACGTATTTTCATCATTAATCGTTTCGTTCTTAAGAAAATTCGAAATATATATTATACAATTTTGATTCTTTCTCTCTCTCTCTCTCTCTCTCTCTCTCTCTCTCTTTTTCTTTCTTTCTTTTTTTTTATGTTTCTCTCTGTTTTTCTTTTCTTTTTTTTTCTTCACGAAACGATCTAATCGAATATAATAACGAATTGGAGTTTTAAAGCATTGGAAAGAATTGTTTCGGAAAAAAATGATAATCTCGTAATAGAGAATCTTTTATTGTACTCTTACATTAGTGGACAGATTATTCGCTTCCGTCATAATTCAGGAGTCGCGAGAGTTAATTGATATTCTTGTAATATCATGAGAATGACGTGGCAGATCCGGATTGACGTATACAATCGATACGGTATATCGTTTCTTGATGAATCTTTTAAACGTTTAGCTATCGTGCGATAAAAGACGCTTGTCTGTATTAATTAAAAATACAGATTGAATAAAAGTAAGAATTTTCTATTTCTCACTCTTTTATCTTTTCTCTCTCTCTCTCTCTCTCTCTCTCTCTCTCTCTTTCTCTCTTTCTTTTTCCATCTTTTCAATGTTTCACAACGAAAAGGGATTACACGAAGGAGGATAACAAAAAAAAAAAAAAGGATGCTCGTAAAACACGAACCAAACTTTTTTGTCTATGCCGATCACAGAGTGCGTCGAAACAATCCGGAAATAATCGTGATTTCGTCGCGGGAAGGTGCAAGACAGAAACAGAGATAGATAGATAGATAGATAGACAGTGAGAGAGAGAGAGAGAGAGAGAGAGAGAGAGAGAAATAGAGGATGCGTGAGAATTTTCGTACGATGGTAACGTGTACGAGCAAGCAGGTATAAAAATAAAAATAGCAATTGAATGGTCTTCGAATGGAAACGTTGTAAAAACTTATAACGTTAGGACAAAATGATCATAAATATTTTCTCAACGATAACAAAATATACACGAATATATGTATGAATGTTTAATCGTAATAACATGTGTATGTCCCAAATGAGTCATATACTATTATTTTTCACAACGTGAGTAAAGTGAACTTTGATTAGGAAATCTCAACGATAAGATTAAGAAGTATTATAAATTAAAGAGTAAAAGAGATAAGATAATATATTAAAGTATATTTTAACTATGGAAGATGAAAATTTTCGAAAGATTTCATCGTTAAAATTATCCTCCTGAAGACGTGATCTCTCTCTCTCTCTCTCTCTCTCTCTCTTTTTCTCTCTTTTTCTCTCTTCTTCGGTGATACAGCGGAAATGGATAGATCGTGAAGGTATCATTTTCATAGGGCTTAGGGTGAAGTGGCACGACTTCACGTTGTACATGTCTGGGTTGCGTCTAGAAAGGCGCGTGTAATTATGTGCGAGAGGAGGATAGAGTAACGCGTCGAGCATTCCAGCAGCCACCGGAGTCAGAATCCACCCTCGCCCGTTGGTCCGTTCGACTGAATAGCCGGCTAATGAACGCAAAGCCTCCGCTCTGTCAGTCTCGTACGTATGTACGTTCAACATCGGGGAACGATCGTTGCTCGCTCGAGGATGAAACCGATGCGCGCGTACCAGGACGTCCACTCAGCGGCCGATTTACGACAGTGCGTCTTCTCCTCCTGCCAATCTTATGAACAAGTTTCCTAGATCCTTTTACGTCATATTAAGGAACGCATTAATTTCCAATGAAATTCTTTTCTTCATAAATAAATCGTCATTTTTAATTGCAATTTTCTTTACCTTTATCTTTTGTTGTCTCTCTTCTTCTAATTTTTATCCTTTTTTTTCGTTATGTTCCTTCTTATCACTCGTTCTTTTCTTTTCTTCTTTTTTTCTTCTCTTTCTTTCTTCCTATAGTTCTTTTTTTTTTTTTTTTTTTTTTTTTTTTTTTTTTTTTTTTTTTTTTTTGGATGGTAATTCCCTACGCATAAAGATCGGATTTTAATTTCAACAAATGTAGCGCGGAGAATGAGTCACCGTTAGAAACCCGACGCCATCTTCTTTGAAATTCTCTTCTTCTCTCAGATAAGATACTTTCTCGAAGATCATTGGTCCAAAGTATTTCACCGTAGGTATATATATATATATATATATATATACACAATGGTACGCGTGCATCGATAGATACTATTTCAATTTTGCTATCTTCCCTTTTCTGTTTCCTCGGGAGAGCGAAAGAGAGAGAGAGAGAGAGAGAGAGAGAGAGAGAGAGAAAGAGAGAGAGAGAGAAAGAGAGAGACAGAGAGATTTGACGTTAGATATGCGAGAGAGTTAGGGCCTCCTCGTTCTCTCCTGTCACTCAAATCCTTCTCTCCCCCCCTTCTCTTTACCCTGCCTTCAGTATCCCCTTTCCTTCCTTCGGGTCGGTCGTCGTCGACGTCACCCCTTCGACCACCCTCAAGCGCGCGCGAGCACACGTTCCTCACCGGGAGAGTCAGCCCCGCGGACTCGGTAATTGAATTTCACGAGTTGGTTACCCAAACCCCTGGGATCTGCCAATCCCCCCTTGTACGTCCGCGTCTCCGGCACCCTTTTGGAAAACAGCCTAACACGAGACGTCGTCGTAGTCGTCGTAGTCGTCGTATTCGTCGTTGTCGTCGTAGTCGTCGTTGGCCGATATCGTCCTTTTCGTTATCACCAAACTTTTCGCAATCCTCTTGATGTCCCGCTAAACGTCGTGTCAAAACATTGATTACGACAGTGGTCCCAAAGCAACCATAATACAATTTAATTCGTTCTACGTCGAACTATGTACGAAAGTATTCAATAAATTAACAAATACCTATGTTTTCTATTTAACTTTTCTACGTATAATTTCGTATACATACATAAATACATATATAAATATATATATATATATATATTTTTACGTACGTGAACATAAGTATTATATAATTACTCTACTGATGACGTTAACTGAAATAATCGGATAATTAAAATTTTAATTATATCGCCATTTTGATTTTAATTCTCCGGATATATGAATCATTAAACATGAGCATCATTGGACATAAAATCATTTTAAAAGAATTTTCATAGTACCATATATATAGATACTATATAATATTTATATGTATAATAAAATAATTGTAGGAAGATTTAAATGGAGTTTACAAAGAAAGCTGGACTCGTACGAATTTACGAATCGGTCATCGTCCAGATCGGACACCCCGTTGAGAACGAAGCCGCTTCGGCTTCACGCTTTTCCTCGTTCATAAATATTTAGCAGGAAGGGGAAGAGGGAAGAGCGTACCGTCGGGGTATTCGACAGTGGTGCTTTCGCCATTCTCTCTGAATTTAATGAACCGCACTGATTTTTCACGGGCGCGAATATAGCAGAAAGGGGAAGGAAGAAGGGGGACTTGCCTCGAAAAAGAGCGTGTGAGTGAGAGAGAAAGAAAGAGATTGAGAGAGAGAGAGAGAGAGAGAGAGAGAGAGAGAGAGCTGTTTGCATCCAACGATTCCTCGCTTTCCCGTTTTTTTCTCTCGCCATGCCATCCTCGATGGCTCGTTCGCTCACTCGCTCGGTGAACGATAATAATTTTAAAAGGGGAAGGCAGAAGGCCCTCGAGGCGTCGAGCCGCCGAAGACGAATTATCGCCGCCTGACGTGTACCCTTATTTATGGTTCTTCGACCTTGCCTTTTACCCCGCTCGTCTCTCTCTCTCTCTCTCTCTTTCTCTTTCTCTTCCCTTCTCTTCTTTTGCTTTCCCATCTTCCTCTCGCTTGCACTTTTCGTACGAGACACACACATGGAGATCGAGTTCCGATCAACTCGGAATGGAATGATCTATGTTGATAGAAAAGTTTCGACTGAATCTATCTCGGTTGATATAACAAAGAAAAGAAAAAGAGATTGCGTTGTAAGAGAGAAGAGTAATTTAAAACATATATATATATATATATATATATGTATATATATACATATGGGTAAGTATGTACGTATGTATGTACGATCAAATTGCTTACTTGCTATATTCGATCGATACGAGTCGAGAGTATCGAAGTAAATGTCGAGAAGTAATGTATATCCGGTATAAGATATTAGAAATATAGATACGTTATCAGATTTGAATTCAATTATAACACTAACGATAAAGTAATCGAGAATGTACGAAATATTTTTTATATTCCATTCAATATCATCGACAAAAATGCAACCGATCGTCAATAAATCGTGTTATCATTCATATTCATAGTGGGTATAGTAACATAGATATCTATGTAGTTTATAACTTTTTCCGAAGAAGATTGTAGATCGCGGATTGTACGCATAGATACAATACATACACGCATATATATATATATATATATACACATATATACATATAGTGATCGACTCTAGTCGCGGGCCGCGTGTTTCGTTTTGGGATCGACGGAAGCATAGGAATCGAGCGTCGAAAATGGCGAGGAAGATACCGGAGCTCGCAATTGGGGCAACGGTGTGATCCGATATTGCACGACGGCAACTGTGCGCCACTTCAGGGCGGATCTGGTTGGTCAATCAGCGGTGCATTGTACGTAACGAACCTCCGCACTCGCCGGAGTTTAATGCCCGTACGTGGACCTTGGCGGACGTGTGTATGCGCGTGGGTTATTAAATATGAGGAGAAGGGAGCTTTGCGGAAAGGAGAAAGAGAGAGAGAGAGAGAGAGAGAGAGAGAGAGAGAGAGAAAGAGAAAGAGAAAAAATCTGAAGGGAGCGAATTCATCGCAAACGATACTCCTACGATCATTTTATTTTCTTAATCGACATCATTCCGATAACGATAGGATATTTCAACGATCATCTTTTTATTCATCATATTTAAGATCGATAACTTCAAATTTCCGATGGTCTTTCGATTTAGTGGAAATGTAACTCCTTTCTCTCTCTCTCTCTCTCTCTCTTTCTTTTATTGAGAAAAAGAAAAAGATAAAAGAGAGAGAATGATAGAAAGGGCAAATGATTTTATCCGACGATTTTGCCACGGTCTTTAGGCAGATGGCGATAAATCGGAGCTCACCGACTTTGCTTCTCTACCTCCTCTCTTTTCCACCTTCTCCATCTTCTCATTTTGCTTCTTCTCTTCCTCCTCCTTCTTCTTCTCCTCCTACGCGACTTTGCAAACAAATGTGCCGGCGCCGTGCATTTAGACATCTCTCGGTGACATTATCAGCGGTGTAACACCATCCCCCTTTTCGAAAGGATCCCTCGGCCTCGCCTACTCTCTCTCGACTTGTCGTCCTTTTCCTTAGTCTCTCTTCTCCTCATCCTTCTCTTCTTACCATTCGTTGATAAAGAGAGCGGATATAAATGACTTTCTCTTAAGATTAGATCCATATCGCTTCGAGCTATTAATGTCGAATCAATGTTCCATCAGTTTCGATTAACGATTCCTGCTGATTAAAATTATCGTTCTCGTAGAAATGAATTATTATTATTATTATTATTATTATAGTTTATTATAATTTCATCGATAGACGTTAGATTATAGATAATAATTCTGTAAAATTTTTATCGAGACATACATACATACATACATACATACATACATACGTATTTTTATCTATCTACTCATCAAATATCCAATTAATTTACGTAAAGCTTTTCCTATTTCTCTCTTTTTTTTTCTCTTTATTATATTTATTTATATTATTTATTTATTTATTTATTTATTTTTTTTTTGTTTTTTATTTATCTCTTTCATTTCCTTTGTACGATCGAATCCATCATGAAGAATCTTTCTCGCGAAAGATTTTGCGAAGTGGTTAAGAATATTCCTTCCTTGGGGGGATATAGGAACGTGCATAAATTTGGACGGTTCGTCTCATAGCGAGCCGGCGGAGGATGGTACTCGAAGAATCTGAAGTGGGCCTCTTGGTAACGGCGAGCACTTATTCGCTCACTCGTTCGCCAGTCCAAATGAATTGGATAATTTGATCAGCTCGTTGCTGGCCCTTTGTTGCCTCCTGGGAACTTTGAATGGTCCGGTCGACCATCGTCTCTCGTTTTCTTTCCTTCCCTCTTCTCTCCTCTCCTTCTTTATACCTCTCTCTCTCTCTCTCTCTCTCTCTCTCTCTTTCGTTTTCTACCAATCCTTCCTGAGGCAGCACGGATCTCGTGCCTTGCCTTTTCCTCTTCTATCTCTCTCTATCTTTCTCGATGTAGTCATTGCTTCTGATATCAGACCGCCGAGCGATCAGATCATAGCAGACGCTAAATAAAGAACGCACCACTTCCGCTCTCCCGAGTGCAAATCGACAACGTAGATTGGCCGAATGAACGAGCGAAGAAACTTTGCGGATCGTAAGAGCCGCTCCCGTTTATATTCCGAGAAGAGGATTATTTTTATCGGGCATTCTTTAGCATCTCGAATTATTTTTCGAACGGTTAGGAATACGAGAGAGAGAGAGAGAGAGAGAGAGAGAAAGAGGAATAAAAACGAGAAAGAGATTCGATGAATTAGAAATTTATTTCGAACAATAGACTAAGTACTTGGCTAGATATGCATCGACGAGAGTTCCGCATTATATCTCGTATTGTGCCATGGGAAAAGAATTTTTCGCTTTACGATGGTTTCATAAGTTCTTCTTATTTTTCTTATTTTCTCGCACGTTTCGCATAAAGCGAGCATTTGTCGTTTCTTGACAGAGATTTATGAGAAAAAAAAAAATAAAAAAAAAAAAAAAAAGAAAAAAAAAACAAAGAAAAAGAAAGAAAAAAGTCCGACCGAGTTTTTCCAAAGTGACGTTACTTAGATACACCTTACCAACATAAGTATATCTAGTAACCACAAATCGACTCGAGAGCGTCGAGTGTGTGCCGTATCTTTATCCAGTAGGAAGAAGAAATTATTTTCCCCAAGATACTAAACTCGCATCTCGTTCTGGCATCCCGCTCGCGCCCTTCCAGTCGCCCCGGCCTTCGCTTTCGTTTTCCCAACTTTGAAAATATTATCCCGGCAATCTCGACCACGTTCCATGTAGTACCATTTCTTCCAAACCGTTTCTCTCCTCTCATCTCCTTCTATCTTCCATTCGCGTCTTATACATTCTCACGAAGTCGCTAGGAGTTTTCTCGTGGCCCGAGGCACGTAAGATTGTGCTCTCGTAATTCGCAGACCTTCGCTGTTCTAAAAAGAAACGAAACGTTGGAAGGAAGTACACGGAAACGAGAGAAGAAAACAACGCGCGCGCGCGAAAGAGAGAGCGAGAGAGAGAGAGAGAGAGACAACGAAAAAAATAGAAAGAGAGAGAGAGAGAGAGAGAGAGAGAGAGAGACGAAAGAGCGAGAATGGAGAAGAAGAGAGAAATGCAGAAAGAATCGTTGACGGATTCATTAAAAACGTTTGGGTGTAATAGTGCCGTGATTACGGAGAGAGAGACTGGAAAATTAAAAAAAGGAAGAGGAGGAGGGAAAAAGGGGAAGAAAACGGAGATACGGAAGAGGAGTACGTGGTGCTCCTTCTGCCCCCTGTCGGGAGTCCCCTGCTCGTCGTCGTTCTGTCTTCCGTGGCCGGAAGGTGAGTCTCCTGACGAAGGGAATGTGGAGATGATTAAAATGAATTCTACGGAGACCACCGCATCGTTTCGCCGACTCTTTTACGGCCCTTCGATGCCTACCTTTTCTCTCTCTCTCTCTCTCTCTCTCTTTTCTTTTTCCCTTTCTCTTTCTATTTTTTTCTTTTTCTTTATCTTGTTTTTTTTTTTTTTTTTTTTTTTTTTTTTTTTTTTAATTTTTTCTTCTTCCTATTTTGTTTGTTTTTTCTTCCCCCCTCCTTTTTAAAGAACTCGCTCCTCGATAATACCCGTCGTTTTTGTTATTGAGATCAATCAACGAATGAACGTATATCCCGCGGAGAAATATAGCTGCCGGTGTTCGGGGTGTGACAGAAAAGGGAGGAACGGGAGATAGGGAGGCGTAAGGGCAAGAGGATTCGATCAAAATCGCGAATCTGACAATGTCTCCCATGTTAACTTTGTCGTTAATCGCGATAAATAATAGCATTGTTATTAAAGTATTTATCGTATTTTACATATAGGATCCGATTTGATAATGTTACGAATCTCGTTTTTCCTTGATATCTATATATATATATATATATATTTCTTTTTTTTTCCTCCCTATCAAACATCGACCATTCTAAGAGAAAGCTGTTGGAAACGTGTGTGTGTGTGTGTGTGTGTGTGTGTCTCTCAATACGCTTTACCGTTTCATGCGAAAAATAAAAAATAATGCAACTTTCTAAATGTCCCACGAAGGTCGACGGCGGTCAAACGATGTATAACGGTGTCATGGAATTGATAAATTTATCAGGGGGCCCGGAAGAAAGGCCGGCATCAAAGAGGTTGAAAAGAAGGAACGTTGATCACGGCCCTCGAAAGAGTTTAAAAATGGTCAGGTATTCACATTAGTCTACGATATGAATAAGCATTCCAGAATGGGCGATCATTGGTCATAGCGAATGCAACGAAAACCACGATAGTTCTCGAGGCCCTCACTTCCTCCCCTCTTCTCTTCTCTTCACGACTCCTCTCTTTCCTCTTGTCGTCGCTCAGACGTTAGTCGAGGCCATTCGTCGGCATGCTTCGTGGTTCTCAATGCATGCTTTATATATGTATCCTCGAGTGCGTGCCGTTTCTATGCTTTTACGATACATGGATATGCATGTTTCGTATGAAAGTATATGTTATTTATCTATCTGGGAAATAGAAACGTATATACGATAAGAATGATATTTCGCACAACGAGAATACAGTTTTTTGTCTTTACGCCAAATTTTTCTCACGTCTTTTTTTTTTCCCTTTTTCCTTTCTCTCTTTCTTTTCTTTTCTTTCTTTTTTTTCTTTTCCCTTTTTCTTTTTTTTTTTTTTTTTCTTTTCTTTCGACGGAGAAGAAAGCACGAAGAAAAGAGAGAAAGAGAACGAATGATAATTTACATACGAATAATATACAATTTTTAATTAGCCATCGAAGATAATCGTAAACACGTATGTGTTTCAGTATCTCTCACGATTTCGAAGCATGTCGAAGTATTGTAGAAGTGAGAGAGAGAGAGAGAGAGAGAGAGAGAGAGAGAGAGAGGGAGAGAAAGAGAGAGAGATATTCTCACTCCTCGAGTTCTGCTCTCTCGCGGCCATACTGCCTCCGTTTGACGCCCAGAGGAGGAGAGACCAGAAGTGGAAAGGGAGAGGGAAGGAGGAGGAATGATTAATTACGAGGGAGTGACGCGAGAAGCAAGAGAGGGCCGACGAAATGCGCCGGGACACAGGGAACTTATATTCGAGAAGTCGCTTCTACTTCTCTCTCTCTCTCTTTCTCTCTCTCTCTTTCTCTTTCTCTCTCACTCTCTCTCTCTCTTTCATCGTGGAGTGCGAGGAAAATACGGAACGAAAAGTAGAAGGAGGTAGAGAGAGCTAAGTAGAAACAGAGAGCTAAGATTATATTTCTTTGCTTTCAACAAAATTTAACGTCGAAAATCGACTTCGAGATAAATTTAACGCGTTAAATTAGCCATATATATATATATATATATATATATATATATATATATCTTTGATTTGTAAAGATTTTTAAAAATCCTTTTAAATAATTAAAAAGACATATTAAACTCGATGTACGAAGTATTTAGGAAATTATCCCTACTCTTTGATATTTTTTTATTTAAATTATTTTTATATCAGCGATAAGGGAGATAAAAATTCGTGTTAGCATATAAAAAGAAGAATCGTTTATTCGATCGAAAATGTTACCTTCTCGAACGATCGAGCGCTTATTTTGCGACTTTTATTTATCGGCGAAACGGAGATGACCCTCGGTCAAAGCGGTGGATCAAGGATCCTCGAAAAGGAATTCTCGGGAGTAGGAGAGAGAGAAAGAGAGAGAAAGAGAGAGAGAGAAGTAGTAGCGGCGGGTATAGTGAAGCGAAATATATTTCCGTGCTCAGCGGGACGTATTACCGACGAGACGGTCGTCCGATAATGTGTTTCTGATTGCCAGCACGACTATATTTCGTCGACGCCGGTTTTCGACGTTGCTGCTTCTCGACGGCATTTCTCGACCGCAAATCCATCCTTCGTCATACCGTCCTCGATATTACATACCCCCTCCCTCCCGCCGCCCCCCCCCTAACTTTGAGCATAGCTATATATCTACCTAATACGAGATGAAAATTATACGGTCAGAGCATAACAGTAACGGAGATGTTTTTTTTTCCTCTTTTCTTTTCTTTTTTTTTTCTCTCTCTTTTTTTCTGCTTTTTTTTCCCTTTTCTTTTCCTTCTTTTCTTCCTTTTTTTTTTTTTTTTACGAGTCCATTCCATCCATAATTCGACACTATCGATTTTTTCTTCCTATCCTCTTTCTTTTCTTTTCTTTTCTTTCCTTGTTTTTTATATTCTTTTTTCTTTCTCAATGTCACTCATATCATATGTAAATAATTTATCGGCGAGTTTACTCTGAAATTTTCAATTTACAACGTCTATCGTTA
This sequence comes from Vespa velutina, assembly GCF_912470025.1. NCBI lineage: Eukaryota > Metazoa > Arthropoda > Insecta > Hymenoptera > Vespidae > Vespa > Vespa velutina. The sequence goes on along the minus strand of NC_062188.1, from coordinate 19,469,220 downwards.
ATGCATAAGAATTAATTTCTATTATATTTAGTTACTGAAGTAATAAGTAATTAATTGATTTTATATAATTTGAAGAAAAAAAAAAAAGGAATTGATATAGATCGTTAGTATGTTAATAAGTTTATTCGAAAGTCTTTATTTTTCAATTTAATTAGTCATCCAGTCGATACGCTACATCGAACCTTAAATGTATCACCGTGAAAGACGCACGGTTAATAAGGAATTAGACTAGATTATTTTGAAAGGCATCTTCGTCAATACGGTATCATTTATCAGCGTCTATCAGCTTACAAAACCTTTCGGTAATCCGATTCGTATCGCGCGGAAGCGAGTAATTGCCTACGAGATAGATAGATAGATAGATAGAGAGAGAGAGAGAGAGAGAGAGAGAGAGAGAGAGAGAGAGAGAGAGAGAAAGAAAAAATGCCCTGATATCGAATTCGCTCCCCCATTTTCAGCGGACGATTTCTCAGCGAGAAATTGAGAGTCTGTAAGGAGTAGAAGAAGAGAGGATCAGTCATCGGAGATCAGCCAGGATCACGAAGGACCACGTGATGGATCGGGACGATAGGCAACGACTATTACTTCTCTGTATTCGAGGAATAAATGTATTATTCAAAGTAAAATATATATATATATATATATGTAAAAAAAAGAAAGGAAGAGAGAAAGAAAAAAGAAAAAAGAAAAAAAAAAAGAAAATAAAATGAAAAAAGAAAAAAAAACTGAGAATGAAAATAAATAAATAAATAAGAAGGAAAGAAAAAAGAGAAGAAAATGGAGGAAAAGCAAGCGAACAAGAAAAAAGAAAAAGAAAAGAAGGAAGGAAAATGCGACCGCATGAGAGACCAGTTGGAAAATATCATCCATAGTGTCGCGAGAGTAATATTATTTTTAATAATTTGTCGATCGCTGACTGTGAAACGATATCCTATAGGATACATGGTGCTCCGGTTGGATCATTAAAGAGAATGAATATCAATTAAATGGAAGTGATTTATGCATAAGCCCGTCCGCGACGTCATAAATATCGACAACGTTGAAATTTTTCGGCCAGGACGAATACTCGACGCGGCTCTCGGTAATTTATCGATGAATAGTAGGTAGTAGATTGTAAATAGAGTACGAGTATATCGTGAGAGCGAGAGAGAGAGAGAGAGAGAGAGAGAGAGAGAGGGAGAGAGGAGAGACAGAGATGAGAATATACGCCTTAAGCGTTCGAGGACGCGTCGAAGCGGTCGTTTTTAATGAGATCCTGTAATATTTACCACATCTTCAATACAATTTTTCATCGGCACGTGCACCCTTTATATATCAAGCCGATCAAAATTTTACCGATCACGATACGATAGAAATTATGTCTCGATACTCGCGTGTAATTCTAACGAAGGGATAACGTTCAAAGATATTTACATAAATTTTCTAACGTTATTATCACAAAATTGATATAAAGTATCTAACGTTGAAAGATTTAATTTCGTTTAATAAATATTAAAATGCGCGATAAACGAGACTTTGAGATATGCCATAAATCCCTTTATGAAATATTTTGCATTTAATGTCGAGAAATTTTGGATTTAATAAATGTATAAATATGTATATTACACATAGATACTTACATACTCAAATAGATTACTAATAACGTTTATAGTAAATGGAACAGCGTTAGTACTCGGAGCAAAGTTCGTATGAAAATTCTTCTTGCTTATTATAATTAAAGAAACGAGGTCGAAGAGGAAGATACTGATATCTTCTGTTTCCACGTGAGTAGACGCGTAAAATTACATTGGTAATTTTTATTAAATTATTTACAAATGAGTTGAGCGAACGAATTTCTTCGTTCGTTCATTCGTTGGACATGAGGATCATCATGCCTGAATTTTATAGGACGACGAATGCGATTTTCGAAAAATTTACATCCGGGTAATCGCGCATCTATAAATTATGGAGAAGTACAGTAAAAAACAACATTTACTCACCCCGTCCGTGGCATCATTTTTCAGAAGCAATTCAGTTAGAAACGATGTTTCACGTGAATCTGCAACACGGCCAAGCGAAAGAGAATTCGATTAGAGAGACGAATAGTATTTTTTAATGAAAGTGTATAAAAATGAAACGAAAAAAGAAACGAAAAAAAAAAAGAAAAAACAAAAAGAGAAGTTTTTCAAACAATTAAAATGAAAGCAAAAAGAAAAAAAAAAAAAAAAAAAAGAGAGAAAAAAAAAGAAGAAAGAAAGAAAAAACGATGAAGAAAAAAAAATGACAAAAAAAAAAAAGGAAAAAAACAGAGAAAGAAAAGAAAAGGAAGAAACAAAAAAGAACGAATGAGAAATATTGTAGATACTAAGAGAAATGAATTTTTCAGTGTCGATTATCCTGGGGTAAGACGGTAAACCGAGGAGGACTTGGGTACGATATCAGGGCGGGCTGTTTGCATGAGAAAATCACCACGTCCTTCGTGCCCTTCTTATGTAATCCGTCTGTTAAAATATCAATCTCAACATTTCACTCTTTACACATCATTCCGTGCAGGGGTGGCCCCGATCCTCACCCTTCTACTCTGTCTGGACGAGGTCATCAAAGATGCAAGAGCAATCAGCGGAGCTAGTCGGCCGGACGAGCAAGCAGAGAACCGGCAAACCCCTGGTGCAGCGCAGTTGCACCCCCTTTGCACCCTCCCGCCCGTCCTCTCCCCCCCCCGCCCCTTTACACCCGCGCCGCCCCTGGGAAGAGGGCATAGTATTTTCTTTGAACGTCTAAATCGATCCCTCGCGTAAAAAGGAAAAAAAAAAAGGTAAGGAGCAAAGAAGAAAAAGAAAAGAAAAAAGAAATTAAAAAAAAGAAAGAATAAAAGAGAAGCTAAAGAAAAAGAGAGAGGGAGAGAGAGAGAGAAAGAGAGAGAGAGAGATAGAAAGAAAAAGAAAAAAGTATGGAAGAAAAGAAAAAGAAAATACTCAAGCGTAAGCCCCCTTTCGAGAATAGGTCACGAGAGTCTCCTTATTAAAAGATCTATGTTCTTGCAATATTATGAAAAGGCAATATCGAAGGAAAGCAATTGCGTTAAGATGAATGAATACAGGGTGAAAAAAAGGACGTGTGCCTTTCGACGACGATTCGCACCTTCTTTTCGTTGGCTGTTAATATCACCGGCATCAGCCGTGCGGACGATCGTAAGATCAATCGCATTAACGAGAAAGCTTCTATTTTCGCCTCGTCTCTTGCTATATATATATATATATATATATATATATATATAGCAAAAGAGAGAGAGAGAGAGAGAGAGAGAGAAAGAGAAAGGAACATCAAAGGGATTCGGGCCGATACTCTCTCTCTGGGAGCAACGACGCGTATCGCTACGAATCGTCGTTGAAATCACTGCTATACTCTTCCCTCTTGGTACGGTTCCGTTCTCTTCGAGCGTTTTCGATCGTGCGGAGAGAGAGAGAGAGAGAGAGAGAGAGAGAGAGAATGAGAGAGAAAAGAGCACCATGGCTTGCCTTTGAGAAGGGAGGGGAGGATGGGGTGGCCTCGCTCCATCTATGCTTTCGATGCTGCTGCTGCTGCTGCTGCTGCTGCTACTGGAAAGGGTAGAAGGGCGGATTGGAGGGAGGGGGTGGGTTTGGGAGAGGTAGAAAAGGGAGGAGAGAATAGGGCGAACTCTATTAAAAATGCAATATTCTCGTTAATCCGCGCCGGTATGTGGCGCCGGCTAATTAGGGAGTACGTGGGAGAGGGGACACGTACGTTTTCACCCCCCGTTGTCATGCAAATACCCCGTGGTGGGCGCCGGGGACGCCATATTGAGCTACGTTACCCGCTTACGAGTCTCACGCGTACCTCTATCTATCTCTACGTATAAGCGGCAAAATCGCTTTATACGAAGTCGTATACTTGCCCTCCGAAATTGCTGCTTCATACTCCTCATAGTGATCGTCCTTTAAAAGGTGAACCAAAGAATTCTTTATGGGTTGGGATTTCTTTTTCTTTTTCTTCCTTCTCTTTTGCTTTCTTTCTTCCTTTTTCTTTTCTTTTCATTTTTTTTTGCTTCTTTCTTTTTAAGAAAACGGATAAAAGAAGACGAAGCGGTGTATCTTTATTTACGTAAAAAAGAAAAGAAGAAGAGAGAGAGAGAGAGAGAGAGAGAGAGAGAGAGGATAAAAAAAGGCTTTAAGTTTTTTATCTAGATAAAAATGCATAGCAAATGAAGCTCGCGAAGAGGATCATTGCGCGTGTGCGTAGTCGTTTATATAGTATAGGTGATCGAAGGTGCTGGGTGATGTCAGTAAGACAGAGAAAACAAGGAGGTAAAAGAGACAGAGAGAGAGAGAGAGAGAGAGAGAGAGAGAAAGAGAAGCTGAGGGAGAAGGAGAAATAGAGAGGGAGAAGCTGGAGGGTGAGTTATATCAATAAGCATCGAACAGCCACGGAGGACGGCAGGGAGCTGTTGATTAAGGGGCGAGCACAATGAGGACATATCCTCCGAGAAGGGAATGCGTCTGCGATGGATTCGCGCGAGGGGTCCCTCTCTCTCTCCCTCTCGATCTCATCTCCGGCAAGCGAGAGAGACTGTTAGACGCCGATTACCGCCGATCCTGGCCTTCACAATGCTCTCGTCTCTGTCATCTCTCCTCGAGTTGACTGGGTCACCTTGTTGCGAGCCTGAGGGAGAGCTTTAGGTGATAAAGCTACTGCTTGAAACACCACTATGTATGTATGTACGTACATACATACGTACGTATGTATGTATGTATGTATGTCCTTTGCTTTTCCACTTTGAGTCTTCTCTTTAAGATTAACGTTATTAATCTCACGTTGGTACGTAAGCATTTATCCGATAAATAACGAAAGTTAAATTAAATTTCTTAATTATGAATCGAACGAAAATAT
>NC_062188.1:19384333-19459333 GCF_912470025.1 Vespa velutina | reverse complement strand
TGCATTTATTTCTCGCCTTTCCTCGTACACTCTTGCGGACTCGTGTCTCTGTCTCGTAATTATTCGATTGCTCATTAAGAACTCTCTGTAAGTGGTAGGTAATACCTACTAAGTCGCGGCCGAAGATTTCGACAACGAATGGCTTCGTTCCGCTTTCTTCTTTTCTTTTCTTTCATTCTTTCTTTCTTTTTCTTTTTTTTTTTTTTTTTTTTCTTAGTCGATGGAAAGTATCGCACAATAGTTAAAAAAAAAAAAAAGAAAAAAGGAAAAAAAAAGAAAAAGAAAAAAGAAGGGCGTAGGCCCGACGACGGTAGGTATTATTAATAACGAATAATAATGCCAGGAATGACTTTTAATAGGTACATACACCTACGTGTGTACACAATCGCTTGTATGCGATTTTTGCGTTGAATAGAAAAAAAATATACGCGTCGTGATTCCGCGAGTATTTGAACGTGATTCTCTTAACGATGAATTCGATAAGAGTAGGAGGAAAGGAGAAAGAGAAAGAAAGAAAAAGAGAGAGAGAGAGAGAGAGAGAGAGAGAGAGAGAGAGAAAAGACAAAAAGAGAAAAAGAATAGATCCGTGAAAGGAGCGAAACGAGGAGGTTGTGGTGGCAGAGCACTAAGCAGAGCTAATCTCGTCGACTCGCTTGGTGCATCGGTGGGTGGCAGTGGTCGCTACGGCAAGCATGGCGTGTATTTGTTTCGCCGCATGGTGCATCGTGGAGTAACAATACCGGCACGGATCGAGTCGGCGGTCTTTTTGAAGGCAGCTGCCCCTTTCCTCCTCCATCGTTTTCTTCTTCATCTTCTTCTTCTTCTTCTTCTTCTTCTTCTTCCTTTCTTTCTTTCTACGTCCCCACCTTTCTTTCGAGAGGGTCATCTTTCTTTTATTTTTTCCTCTTCTATCTTCTTTCTGATTCCTCCTCTTTATCACATTTCTTTCCTCTCATTTCTTTTTCCCATCATATTCTCTAACAACATAAGCCTTATGGTTATTAATTTTAAATCCTTATTTAGATTTATATTACGAGTTTAAAAATCTTTAAAATCTCGTACTTGGTAACGATTATCGATTTATATTAACGATCCTAGATAATTCTATTCCTTATGAGAAAGAGATAGAATATAATACTCGTCCTTCCTTTGCGATAGGAAGGGTACGAACGCGCAAGCTCTTCCCGATAGGATTAAGGGATAAGGAGCTTGTCCTTTACTCCTTCACTGCCATCTATCTAGTCCTAACACGAATAGCCCTTTTAGTCACGATCGCTTCGCTCTAATTGACTGTTAATTTACGTCAACTTACGATCGTTCTACGTTCCTTCGTTAAATGCGTAATCACGTGATGCCTAAATTTGCGGATTAATCCATAATAATCGGACGGATTAACATTCAAAGTCGAAGATCTCTATCTGTTTTCTTTTCTTTTTTTTTTTTTTTTTTTTTCTTTTTTGTAGAAAACAATCAATTCATTCGGTTTCTTCTTTCACGGAAGCGTCAATTTCTTATTTTTTTTCATTTCCTTTTTCCCCCCCCCCCCTTTCGTTTTTTTTTCTTTTTTTAAAGTTAATCATTCTCGATCGAAAATAAATGAAACCTTGAAACATTTTGAAAGTTTCGGTAACACTCGACTGTTCTTCTTCTATACGTAATCCTCTTAAATTATCCAGAAAAGAATATGAATTAGTCGAATGAGAAGGAGAACACGACGAGTTAACGAAAAGAAAAAGAGAGAGAGAGAGAGAGAGAGAGAGAGAGAGAGAGAGAGAGATAGAAGAATGAAAAAAGTGAGCAAAGTCGAACGTCATCGTGGGTTGTGAATTATGGTCGGTCCTCCCACGCATGGGACGACGCATGCGTCGGGCCTCCCTTAAAACAATACGCCGACCAATCTCCGAAGGTAAAGGGGCTCTTGTCTCATTGGCTCGTTCCTTTGAGTCGATCCTTTTTCGACGCGTCCACCATACCCTTCTCACGAAGCTACTTCCTTCGCTCACTGAACTCCTTTTCCTTCGTTTTTCTCTCAACGTTTCTCTCTCTCTCTCTCTCTCTCTTTCTTTCTTTCTTTCTTTCTTTCTTTCTCTCATTCTCTCTTTCTTTTTATCTCTTTCTCGTTGTCGTTCTATTTTCTTTTTTTTTCTTTTTTTTTTATATTCATGGATTATCTTTTTTAGAACGTAGTTGCATCGCAAAACGATATGCGTTCGCTTCATACGCTGGTAACAACGAAAAAAGAGAGAAAGAGAGAGAGAGAGAGAGAGAGAGAGAGAGAAAGAGAGAGAACTGTTATTTCAATGTCGTTCGTAATTAGCCAGAGGTAAAACTAGCTCTCATCGGTAGGTCGTTATCTTTCCCACTTGCCATTGAAAATGTTGATATTTTTATAATTGCGACATTGTAGATGGAAATGGCGCGTAACAACGAAAACTCGGGCTCTGCTTTATCGCGAAAGCAGTGCCCGAGTTGTGGAGAGAGGTTGAAGTGGTATAGCGTTGGGTATAGGGCCGGTAGTCCAATCGATAACATCGGGGTCGGACGATGAATTTTAATTTCTCCCCCTATTTCCGCCGTTGAGAGTACATAAACAGCGATGTTTGTTATTCTTGATAATGGAAGGGCGTTAGCGCCGAACGTAGCACGCTTTTCGGGACGTATACATTTTTCAGGATGGTCGTTTACGTCGCTCCATCGGGTGCTATGTATTACGACGAACGGATACGAAGCGTAAAGTTGCAAAATTAAAATATATTTCTTTTCCGGGACACGTGAATACGTGTAATATCGTTGGTTGGTAATTGTTAATTCTTGTTAAATTCGAACCTACGTAAGTTACAAATATTATAAGTATATCATAAATTTTAATACTTTTATTCTCGTTGCGCGTTATTTTCTCCTCCTTTTTTCTATCTCTTTTCTTCTCTCTTTTTCTTTTTTTTGTTTTTCTTATTCCTTTTCAATCTCAATCCACATTCTTCAATTACGTAAAATGTAATAATATTTATATCATATAAAATCAATGAAATATATCGCGTTAAAATTTCGTATGTTATCGTTACGAGTTTTATCGATCGTAAACGTTAAAGTAATGTGAAAAAGGAGGATGATTCAGAAAAACAAATAAGACTTACGTTCCGAGACCGAGGAACGTTATTATGTGGAACATGAACAAGTGACGAGAGGGTAGTAGGAAGAAGAAGGAAAGAGCAGTCGAAGTAGGCGAAAGGTTCCCCTTCGTTTCTGCGAAGCGTTTTACCGAAGGTAATGGCCGTGCCGGAAGCGAGATGACGCGTGACCCCCAGACGGATGCATTAGACGCACTTCCGGTGGTGCGACGCCCGCCTCCCTACCGCGAAACCCCGTCGCGAAGCAAGCCTCTTGCGAATCTCTTCTCCGACCTTTTACTCACTTTGTTACAACTCACAATTTTTATCCCTTAGCATTTCATTTACGATTTTCAATGTCGATCGAATCAAATTCACTTTTTCCTTTTTCTTTTTTTTTTCTTCTTCTTCTTCTTATTATTATATTATCCGATAAATATTAATTTTTTCCAATAGAATATATCTCGATAATATCTATAATCTATTAGACATTAATTATTCTATATTTTGATAAATGAACGTAAGATATATCGTAGAAATCTTATTATAAAAGTAATTATTTTAAAAGGTACAAAGTTTGTATGTACAACTAGAGAAACATAATACTTTGCGCTTGAGACTGGGCTATGTACATATATACATACATACATACATACATACATTTACGTTTCTACTAGTCGACATATCGAAAGACGTCCTTCGTCGTTGAAGGATCGATTCGCCTTCTCTCTCGCTCTTGCTCTCTCGCTCTCTCTCTCTCTCTCTCTCTGCTTCTCTTCTCGTCTCTGCCTCAACGAATTCCTCCTCCCACGAGAAGAGGAAATGAAATCCCGGCTGGGACGCGAGTCTCGCGACGTTTGTCCCGTTATTAGATCAACGTTACTACGTAGAGTCCGTCTCGTATATTCGAAGGTAGAACCGATAGGACGGATGAGAGAGAGAGAGAGAGAAAGAGAGAGAAAGAGAGAAAATGGCATCGAGAGCCGGCAGACACGTCTTCTGCATTTTCAAACGCGCGTACACTTTCGCGCCGCCCAAGAGGCGATACGCGAAAATCGCTGAAGTCTTTTTAAAGCAAGATCGACGTATCCTTTTGATCGTCGAAGAAACTCAGGGAATGACGTCGTACATAGACATTTTCTTCATCGCGTAAAAGCTTCCCTTATAAACGGAATACTTTCGATCCTTGAGAATCCATGTAAAAAAGAATAGTATTTTCTTGACGATTCTATTTCAGAAATAACGATTTAAACCGACATTATTCTTATTATATCTTCTTATTAGATATACGGATTTTTAACTAAAGAGAGAAAAAAATGTTGAATATCCATTCGAGTTCTGTTTTAATGAATCTTAAGAAATTAATACGAGGATAAGACTAATGGCGTGAAAAATCAAAGAAGGAACGTGACAGAGACAGAACAAGAGAGAGAGAGAGAGAGAGAGAGAGAGAGAGAGAGAGAGAAATGTTTCTATCGGAAAAAGCACGTCATAATTTTCGTCGATCGTTGGACGAAAACGATCCTTCTTTGTTTCCGCGTACCGGATGGAAAATCGATCGAAGCTAGTGAAAAAGAGTAGATAGAGAGATAGAGAAAGAATGAAAGAGAGACAGAGAGAAAGATATATATATATATATATAAATATATATATATATATATAAATAGAGAGAGAAATGTGCTGAGAAAGAAGATCGGTGGATGATGCGTTCGACTCAGTTGGGCTCGTCTGGTCTCGGCCGCGAATTTCGTAGAGCGCACGAACGCGCGCAGCGCATTCTACCGCCTGCATCGAGCCGAATTAATAGTTCGTTCTACCGCGAAACTCGTAAATAACGCATCCTGACAGCCGGATCCGAACGTCGATGAATAACGAGCCGCGGAACCTTCGACTTTCAGTCTTCCTTTTTTCTATTTTTTTTTTTTTTCTTTTTTCCCCCAGGCAGTTCTCATGCGTCCGTTCGTTCGGACCACACGCGTCGTCGTCGTCATCGTCGTCGTCGTCGTCGTCGTCGTCATCGTCGTCGTCGTCCTCGTCCTCGTCCTCGTCCTCGTCCTCGTCCTCGTCCTCGTACTCATCCTCATCCTCGTCCTCGTCCGGCCACTGAGCAAGAACGAATACATAACGTTTTAGTATGGTGTGCGTGAAAAACGCGTGCGTTTTCATTGAAACAAAGCACGAGGGCCGCCGACGTACTCTTTCCCGATTCGGACTGGTCGTCGATGCCGGAAACGCCACGAAAGAGAAAGAGCGAAAGAGAGAGAGAGAGAGCGACAGAGAGAGAGAGAGAGAGAGAGAGAGAGAGAGAGACGTGAAAAAAGGAAAAATAGGGAGAGAAAGTCGAGTCGAATCGTTGCACGTCTCTACCTGCATCTATATATTATATGTATATATATATATATATATATATATATATATATATATATATACGTGTACGTGTGTGCGCGTGCTTGTATGTATATATATATATGTATGCATATATATGTGTATTTCTGTTCTCATGAATATTCGCCGAGATATCTCGAGCGTTCTCTTCTACACCCTGCTACGCGACGTTACCTCTCTCTCTTTTCACGAATTTTCTCTTCATTTGACGTACGTAGTATAACACGGTGTCAAGTGTGTTCGATTTCTCTACAAAAGAAGAAACAACAAGAAATAAAACGAAAAGAAAAAAAAAAAAAAAAAAAAAAAAAAAAAAAGAGAAAAAAAAAGAAAAAAGAAGGAAAAAGAAAGGAAGAAGAAAAAGAAGGATAGAAAACCTCGTAACTTTTATATTCTAACTACGGTTTGTCATCGTCAAATCTTTCAGTTCTTTTTTCTTCCTCTTCTTTTTTCTTTCTTGTCCTTTCTTTTTTTTTTCTTCTTTTTTTCTCCTTTTTTTGTTTCTATTTTTTTTATCCATCCCACCTAGGAGTGCGTGATGATGAACGACACACGTCGTTACCAACAAAAGAACACTTGTATTATATTTCGTGTAATATAATGGTACCTCATATATATATATATATATATATATATATATATATATATATATATATATATATATATATATATATATATAGGAGTAATTTATCGCTGTATTTATCGATTACGTGAGAATCGTTCATTCTCGATGATATTCTTCAGCAACTCGTTAAAGCCTTGTTAGATATTTCGCGAATATCGAAGTCGTTAACTAGCAATTCTACGAAAAAAAAGAAAAAAAATAATGCAGTCGTACATAGCAATTATAGCATTGGTAATAGGGATGTAATATATAAATGTTATGGGCGTTATGACGGTGGATGAGTACGGCAAGGAAAGTCGGCGAGTTGGCGAACGAATTGAAAGAAAAAAAGACAGAGAGATAGATATAGATAGATAGATAGATAGATAGATAGATAGATAGATAGATAGATAGATAGATAGTATGTATGTGTGTGTGTGAGAGAGAGAAATAGAAAAGGATAAAAGATGTCGGCAATAGAGAGAAACGAATGATGGGTGTATAATGACTGAGCCTATTCCTCCTAATTTCTCGGACCCTATCTCTCTCTCTCTCTCTCTCTTTCTCTTTCCTTCTATCCTACAGGGAGGATAGACGGGTGGAAGGAAGAGAGGCGAGAACGGATGAGTAGAAGGAAGATATGGATGAGGAGAAAGAGGAAGCATAGAAGAAGGAGAAGGAGGAAGAGGATGAGGAGGAGGAGAATGAGGAGGATGGTGAGTCGACGAGAGGGAAGGATGGAAAAAGAGAGAATCGGAAGCTTCAGAAGGAGGGAGAGCCTCCTTCTCGCTCTCTCGCCCTCTCTTACTTTCCATCTTTCTCTTCCGCTTCACCATTCTTCGGCACTCCCGTCGGGGGATTAATAACGGCCTACCATTGTTGCCATGGAAACTCTCGAAGCGTTAAAAACTCTCCTCGGCCCTAACTCTGATCGTCCGTTTAAAGTTCTGAGAGAAAGGGTTGCGATCTCAAATTCGAACGGCGCGGGACGATTACGACGACGGGAAATATATTTTTCAAAATATTTCGCGTAATGTTAATTACATTATGTAATCTCGTGGAAAAATATGGGACACATGGGTGAATTTTTTATTATACATAAATATATATATATATATATATTACAAATTTTTTTTTTATTATTCGCTTTATTATTATTATTATTATTATTATTATTTTTATTAATATTATTTATCAACAACGTGTGACAATGGATTTGGTTTAAATGAGATATTGAATATCTACGATTTATTGTGCCATCGAAAATCGACGAGTACGAGAGAATTCTCAACAAATCAAGGACAAGAGGCTTTTCCTTCGAATTAATTAGAGATAAAGCGGAAAAGGGGATTCTTCGAGAGCACCCGATCTAATGTAAGTACGAGAAGGCACGTAAAACGAAGAAATATAAGAGATTCGATGACTGGGGTGATCCCGCACAATGATTCCTCATGGCGGATCGTGCCTGGCATAACTAGATCACGTCAAGATAAAGTCAAACGTAAATGGAGTCCGCTCTTTCTCGGCTTTGGACTCTCTGATCGTACTAGAGAACGAGAAAGATATATATATATAGAGACAGAGACAGAAACGATAGTAAGAGACGAAGAGAAAGTTAAATGTCGATGATAGAAGAGAATGGGAGAGAGAAAGAGAGATAGATAGATAGATAGATAGATAGATAGATAGATAGAGAGAGAGAGAGAGAGAGAGAGAGTCCTGGCGGAAGGACGACACGGTGCGTGCGAGCAGGACGTACGTGAAACGGGGCTGATCAATATTCATGGTCCGCACTTGGGGTGGTTTCAGCACAGTCAGGGGGGATAGAGAGTCAGAAAGAGATATAGATAGAGAGGAAGAGTGAGGGGTGAGTAGTCGTGGGGTGGATTTATGCGAATCCTTCCTTCCGACTCGCTCAGCGAGGAAACGAATCTTTTTTCTTCCTTTTGCATCGCTTCCGTTCGCTCGAATGCCGTGTAGATCGCTTCCTCGAGAAGGTTGCCAAAAGCTCTTATGCTACCCGATCGTACTTCTCGATATCGGATTTCTATTTTAATCATCATCGAAAATCGTACTAACTTGAGAAATAAAATATAAAATTAAGTCTATCTTATCGATGAAAAATATCTAATAATAATTAATTAATAATGATAAAATTCGTAGAGAAATAGAGAACTATAATAAAGATTCGTGGTCGTAACATTGTTTCAACCATAGAGACTAGGACGAATTGACGGTGTACGATGATATTTAAGTAAGTACCAAGAGAAAGAGAAAGAGAGAGAGGATGAGAAGGAGAATACGAAGAGAGAAGAGTCTTTGTAAGAAGGTCGTCGTTAATTCTTTGACGGAAGGGGTGGATGATAGCGGGGAGAGAAGGAATATAAGCGGAGTTGGTAATAATGCTAAATATCTGAAATGAAGTAGCAGTAGTAGCGACTGAGTGTAACCTACATTGGCTGGTAGACTTGGTGGAAAGGAAAGTGTGCGTTACACGTAGGACGACGATGAACAACGACAACAACGACAACGGTAACAAAGTCGTCGTAGTCGTCGTCGTCGTCGACGACGACGACGATGACGAGGACGAGAAGAAGGGTATACACGAACTCGCATATCGTAGGTAGATGGATGCTGTGCACACGTATATACATCATAGATACATTGATACACGTATACAAGCTCGATCAAGGCACCGTAGACGAGCGAGAGTCCGTAGGAGAGAAGGTAGGTGGTTCGGTTCCGGTGCGGGCCATTAGTTGATGAGCTACCTCGTTTTCGTCCCCTCCCGAGGCCGAGATTCGCGCCAGTGCCGCCGACGACGGCGTGCCACCCTCTTCTCCTCGCTCGCGCGACTACATCGAGAAGCTCTCCACCATCTACGGGAAGAGGCCCTGTGAAAAGCTCGCGTGCCATTGTGGGATCTATTATTGCCCTCCTGGACTTACATGTTTCGATGCAGTGCCGGTAAACTCAGCCAACGAACCATCCAACCAACCAACCAACCATCCAACCATCCAACCAACCATCCATCCATCCAACCAACCAAACAACCAAGCAACCAACCAACCAACCAACCAACCAACCAACCAACCAGTCAGTCAGTCAGTCAGCTAGACGAGCAAGAGAGCGAGTAAGCGGACGCGCAACCGATAAAAACACCGAAGCAAACGAACCTCTTTGTACGTATACCTGTGTATATGCATGTATATATGCGTCTATGTTTTTCTGTGTTTACGTTGGTGTTCTTTCGATACATCGCGTATCGCTGCTCTTTACTACTTTTCTCTCTTTCTATCTTTCTCTGTTTCTCTTTCTTTCTTTCTCTATCTATCTATCTATCTATCTATCTATCTCTATTTATCTCTTTCTCTCTTTCGTCGCGAATTCCTACAGAGCCGACTCGATGCAACGGAGTCTCTTTCAGCGGAAAAGTCGCGGTTTCGCGGCTCCTCGCTTCCAAATTTTCAAAGACCCGATATCCCGCTTCGACGTCCTCGTGCATCTCCACCCTCATATTCCCCTTTTTCTCTCCCTCTCCCTCTCTCTCTCTCTCTCTCTCTCTTTCCCTCTTTGTAGTTTTGTCTCCACGAATATTAGAATATTATCATCCGTTCTTTTTTAAGAAAGAATTTCCTCATTCAATCGATCGATAATTTCTTTCATAGAATTATATCAATTTATCTTTTATTCACGAAACATCGAATCATAATCATGATATTACGAAAATGGACGACTAGGCATTTCGTTAAATCAGCGGAATGACGCGATATTTCCGGTGTTGATTCGGGACGTCGTCCCGCGTGATAACCGTAGAAAATGCGAGCCCTCACCGACCGACGAATCTACAGAAGGGAGAGATGGAGATGCATAGCAGAGGCACAAAGTCCTGGAAGAAGAGAAAGAAAGAAAGAAAGAAAGAAAGAAAGAAAGAAAGAAAGAAAGAAAGACAGAAAGAGAGAAAAAAGTGAGTGAGAGAGAGAGAGAGAGAGAGAGAGAGAGAGAGAGAGAGAAAGCGAGTGCACAGAAAGGCATTCAATGCATTCACGGGGAAGAACTCTGCACGAACGAGCGAGCTCGTGAATGAACCGAGTCCCGAGCCGACGAACCACTGTCGGCTCGGCACCCTCTCCTCCGTGGAACTACTCTATCTCGGGCATTATCGTTATTAAACACCTCGAAAGGCCGCCAACAGAATGGTATTCGTGTTTCAGGGAGGCAAGCCGCCGACGAGAGAGAGAGAGAGAGAGAGAGAGAGAGATCCGGCCGCTCGATTCGTTCGTCGATGTACTTACTCGCGACGTCCTCCCCCTCCCCCACCCGCCACCTCTTTCTCTCCTCCTCGTCCTCCTCTTTATCCTTCTTTCCCAACGTGTTCTCCACATGTTTTTTTTCCTTCCTTTCTTCCTTCCTTCATTCCTTCCTTCCATCCATCCATCCATCCATCCATCCATCTATCCATCCATCCATCCATCCATCCTTCCTTCCTTCATTCGTATTCTATCTATCCACTATATCCTCTTTCCCTTTTTTACTCTCGAAATTTTGAATAAATCCTTTCGACTCATATATCGTATTGCACGGTTGAATCATCCGAACGACGTGCGACTAATACAAACGATTAGAATCATAGATTAGAAATATTTATTTTCGTTGAATATTTCAATAAAAATTTACAAAACCGGGAAACATCTCAAAATGAGAATTGTATATTTTATTTGTGATATCAAGATGGTAAGGGGGATCCTCTCGCATGGAAGATCGTTATCATTGTTTAGCGCAGAAGACGGGGTAGCATTAAAAGCGACTCCCTTTCCTTCCTCGTATAGTGGGAGGAGGAGGAGGAGGAGGAGGAGGAGGAGGAGGAGGGATGGGGGTGTCGTCGTCGAAGAGCCGGATGATGTACTGCCGTCTCAGCCCCTTAATTACTGCCGCGTGCAAATTGGAAGGAAAAATTAATCGCAGAAATGACTTAGAGTCGTCGGCGGTGCCGTAGTTCGAGATACCGGAGGATGGGGGGGGTTAGAGGAGAGGACGGGTGGGTGGTGGGGGGCGGTGGGGGAAAGCGAAGGGTGGACGAGGAAGCGCAGCCGAGGGTCGCACAAAGGGGATGAAAGGAAGTCCGGGGCAATTAGAATGATGCCCTTTGCACGGTCTTCCTCTCTCTCTCTTTTTCTCTTTCTCTATCTTGCCTTCTTCCTTTCTCTCAATACCCCCGGAACTCTCTCTCTCTCTCTCTCTCTCTCTCTCTCTTTCTCTCTCTTTCTCTTCTATCTCTTCCTCTTCCTCCACCTCCTTTTGCTTCTCTTCCACCTCCATGGATACGCTGTTCGCGAAACCCTCCGTGTAAATCTGCCTTCCTTCTGAACTCGAACTAACTTCAGGTGCTAAGAATATCATACACGTACAAATATATCGTAACGAAGATATTTATTTATCCTATTAGAAAATTTTTATTTAGAAAATTTGTTTTCTATGGAAAAGGAATGTCTCCATTTAAAACAAAAATATTTCCCAAAGCTTTAATATTCTTACTCTTGTTTGTTGCATTTTATATATATATATATGTGTGTGTGTGTGTGTGTGTGTATGCGTGGGTGTATGCGTGTGTATTAAATTACTCTATCGACTAAAACAATGCTTTATTTAGAAGTAATAATAGATATATTTCAATAATTAATTTTAACACAAAAATCATGAAATAAAGGGAGAATTTTGGAGGTAAACGTTAACAAATATCAGCGTTTATCGTTATTTCATGCTCTAGAACAAATATAATATTTGATATAACTGTATCCTATAAATCAGTTAATATCATTATCATTCAGCGATCGTTCGAATTGAGGATGGTATAGAATTTTCGTAATAGTATTACAATATACGCGATATGTTCCATTTAATTCGTATATTTAAAATACTTTTTGTTATAATATTTTTGAGAGTATAAAAATAATTTAACATCAAGGGAAAAAAGAAAGTACATTTCTATAGTTTGCTTTTTTCTTTCTCTTTTTTATTAAGATTAATATTCTCTATTAAAGTTATCTACACACACACACACACACACATATATATGTACATATATATATATACATATATATATATATAGAGTGTCATGAACGAAAAGATTTCACCCTATAGATATTATTAGAAAGTAAGAAGTCTCAGGAGAAAGATCAACTTCGGAAGGTCACGAAGCAACAACGAGGACGAGGAGGAGGAGGAAGAGAAGGAGGAGGAGGAGGAGGACAACGATGACGGCAGCAACCTCGACGATATCACCAACGTTGGATGGACATTTAATCTCGATTTCGGGGTCGACCACCGATCGAACAACCCCTCCGACTCGTGGAAGGCCGCTGCTGTCATATCTCCAAGGGATGATTCGACGTGACGGCTCTCCCTAGAGGGTTGGCGTCGTGCTACCGTAGCCACTGGCATACGTTGCTGCTCTTGCCCTCGATGGAAAAGCCCATCGAAAAGCCCATCGGAAAGCCATGCCGTGTGCCGCCCTAGGCGGCAATATACGTCGTGACGTTCGCGGATTCCGCGCGTGCCACCCATTCCCCACCTTCGACTCCACCTCTTTCTCTCTCTCTCTCTCTCTCTCTTTCATTCTCGTTTTCGACCCTTCTCGCGTGAGGTTTAATGACGTATAAACTATGCTTCGGATTAGCAACGTTGCCTCGATTCTGCTCGAGGCTATCATCGAGCTTTAGGGTCGATAATATTCTTGCTTTTCGTCGTTAGCTTCTTATGAGAACTTCCTACGAAGCTATTCTCATATGAACCAATGTCTAATCTACCTAAGTATAATAAGATTTTAATCGACATTATTAAAAGAAAAATATTTAATATAGTCATTAGTATAATGAAAATTACAAGATTATCATTGATTTTTTTTTCGTGTAAATTCTTTTAATAGAAAAATATTCATTGCTTCGGATGATTCATTATTGAATCATTGATAAATTTTTTAGTTTAAAGAAATAGAGAGAGAGAGAGAGAGAGAGAGATACTGCAAGAGTATCTGTTCCCAACCTACCTCACTGTAAAAACGAAGACGATACTCGCCAATTAAATCGGATTCCCCTAACAGATCATCCTTCCAGTTTATTCGCGTCACCAACTTGCCGGTAGATAATACGTACTGACCAAGCTACGTTTGAAAAATCTCGTGACAGTTAACCAAGTACAAAACGAATAATTAATCGGACAAAGAAAGGCGTTCGTCGAAGAGGAAGAGCGAGAGCACGTTAGCAGTGAAATAGAGGAAAGTAAAGTGAGAGTCAGAGAGAGAGAGAGAGAGAGAGAGAGAGTGAATGATAGAGGAAAAGAGTGTGAGAGAGTGAGAAAGAAAGAAAAAAGAAGAAAGAAAGAAAGAAAGAGAGAGAGAGAGAGAAAGAGAGAGAGAGAGAATGGAGTGGCACAAAAGGGCCCCGACAACAAAGTCAAGTGGGGCACAATGAGCCGCGGCGTGAGTACATTGAATACCATGGTCGTCTCCTACAGTCGTGGTCCCATGGCTCTTTGACGCTCGTTCTACTACTTCTCGTGTCTCATGGTGTGTACTTATGGTGTGCCTCTATAAAAGCGTTGATTCGATAACATGACCGTGTCACCGATATAGAAAATTACATGCGCACGAGCGAGCCCCCAGGGTGACAGCTTGATCGTCGATTATGAAAACGTTTAAGAGCGAGATCCTTATATTTCTATAACCTGTCAACCTGTCACCATTTGTTTATTCATTGATTTCGTTCCTTCAATCGATGGAATTATATTTATTTTTATAGTTTTTATACTACTATCAAAAAGTTTCGGATTTTTCGTCGATGCTTTCGTCGAGGATCAACGGTATATAGAAGTAAATCGTTCGACCGAATCCAAAATGATAGATAGGACTGTGAGATTTAGAAAGATAGATAGATAGAGAGAGAGAGAGAGAGCAAAGGGATCGATTTAGAAAACTGGTCAAGCTCGAAAATCCTGATAAATGAAAGAAGCAAATACCGAGCGAGGATTATCAATAAGGGTTGGCTATCTTTAGACCTGGTGTAGAAAAGGGTAGATCGTGGTAGGTAAGGGTAAAAGACTTAATCTCTTTACCTACGATAATCTGATATAATACTCTTCCTATGTTATTTACCTTGGAATCAAATCGTTTATACTGTCTTAAAAGCAATTTCGTGTAAGGTATACTTCAATAAAGATTCCTCGTCTTTCGTATAACATAAAAATGTATGTATCGAGAAAAAAATATATATACACACACACACATATATATATATATGAAAAAAAAGGTAAAGAAAAAATATCGATGATGGACGACTCGATAGATATACTTTTTGATATCGAAAAATTGTTCACTCTCTTTCTCTCTCATTCAGTTGATCATTTCTAACTGGACGTAATGTTACGCGAAGTCACCCTTCCGTTTTTCCCGTCCACCATCACTTTCTCTCTCTCTTTTTGAGCGGGGGTGCAATCAATAAGACATTCGTGACGCGACGGTTATGGGGCTGATGGGGATGCGAAAACGGGGGCCAACGGGCAACCCCATGAATATCTTTCGATAGATTGCACATCGTCCTCGTTCAGGGCCGATGCGTCCCGATGCGTCGCGATGCGTCGATCCAGAGCGTCAGGGGGGTTGGTTAGCCGGAGGTTCGTCGAGGGCTACGAGACAGGCGAGGGTGAACGACGACGTGTGTGTGCAGCCACGCGTCCACTGCGGTTAACTTTTCCTCCATCTACTTTCCTCGCTCCACTCGATCTCTTTCTCTCCACCTTCTTCCTGAACGAAGGGTAAAGAGAGAAGATGTCCTGACCGGCGCCGACGGTCAACGGTTTTTCGGCCCTTTCGAACTTTCGACTCGATCGTCCGCGAGGAAAACTTTTTCTTCATCGTAAGGGTCCCCGGAGGTGCTCGCATCTCGACTCTGTGCTGTTCAATTACGCGTACAAACGGACAAAGTTTCAAAATGAAAATTTGACTTTGATGATTATTTGAGTAAGACTTTAGATAACCACCAACGGAAAAAATCCAACGAAATTATTTAAATGGGACAGTATGGATAAAAGGAGAAGATGAAAAAAAAATTAGTAAAAGAAAAAAAAAAGAGAAGAAGAAAAAGAGAAAGAAAAAAGAAAAAAAGAATCGATTACCGTCTAACCATCCATCCATCCATCCATCCATCCATCCATCCATCCATCCACCTATCTATCTATCTATCTATCTATCTATCTATCTATCTATCTATCTATCTACCTATCTGTCTTCGTTGTATTAGCGTCGGAACGTATGTATGCATGGGAGATCATAAAAACGATCTACTGCATTTCCCTTTATTTCACAAACGCGACTCGGTCGGTAGGTACTCGCTTTCCTCTATGCTCGAACGTTGATCTTTTGGATCATTCTCGACGAATCGGAAACGTGAATCTCTCTCTCTCTCTCTCTCTCTCTCTCTCTCTTGCTATCTCTTACTATTCCAGGATTCGGTCTGATGGGTGCGTCATGCATCGGCTTGCATCGGCTTTCATCGGTTGAAGGATCCACTCGGGATCTCGCATTAATAATGCATATCTGTGTCGATGTATACGTTTGCGTATATGGCAGTCGCATCTGTAAAAGTATGTAAGAGCTTAGGAATACGATTCGTAAAGCCGAAATCGAGAGCCGAAATCTCTCTCTCTTTTTTTTGCATGAGAACATTCGTTTTTCCATAGTCTCTCTCTCTCTCTCTCTCTCTCTCTCGGAAGGTCGAAGAGTGAAATTGTAAAAAACCACGCGGGGAGTCGCTGCATCGTTTTCACACAAAATTTGTCCTTGTTAATACGTCAAGAGAAAAGAGAGAGAGAGAGAGAGAGAGAGAGAGAGAGAAGGATAGAGAGCATTCAGGAACTCCCGAGTTCGTTTCTCGACGCTTAAATTACCGGTCCAGTCTCTCTAGGCCCCTACTCGGTCTACTGCCACTCTCTCGCCCTCTCCTCTTTTCTTTTTTCTTCCCTTTCCTTTTCCAAGCCCTTTTGAAAGGAACTCCATCCTTACGCCTCCGCACTCTTCACCTACCTTCCAACAACGTAGCCCCTGCCTTCGACACCGTCTTTCTCTCTCTCTCTCTCTCTTTCTTTCTCTTTCATTTTTCTTCTTCCTCCTCTTCTTCTTCTTCTACTTCTTCTCTTCCTCTTCTTTTTCTTCTACTACTACTACTTCTTCTTCTTCTTCTTCTTTCTCTTCTTTTACATTTTCTTTTTCTTTTTCTATTGCTTCTCGTTTCTGTTTCTACTTCTTTTTCTTCGTCTTCCTTTTCCTATGCCTTCTCTCTTTCCATTCCGTCATACGCGTCGAGTTTTTGGACTGATTAGCATTTTTTTCCTTCTTCACGCTTCTTCCATCGTGACTCGATGACGCCTCTGGCCGGACAATGAGGCTACTTATTTATTTAAATACCGGGCATCCTGTCCTTTCACGCGAAGATTTATGCACGCTGCCGAGCTAATTGCCGGCCCATTATCCGACTAATGGTATTCCGTCGCGTAAACGTTCTTCTTCTCCTCTTCTCTACCCCTCTCTCTATCTCCCGTCCTCCCACCCTTTCTCTCTCTCTCTCTCTCTCTCTTTCTCTCTTTCTGTCTCTGTTTCTATCTATCTTTCTCTCTCTCTCTCTCTCTCTCTCTACACCTTCTTCCAACATTTCGCTAGTCTTCGTCGACTTCTTCGATCGACAAAAGACACGTCGACTGTGGAATATGCGATCCAAAGTAACTTCGACGAGGACTTTCTTCTTTACCAAACACTAATGAGAACGTAAAATTCATCTCTCCCTTCTTCCCTCTCTCTCTAGCTCTCTCTCTCTCTCTCTCTCCTTCTCTCTATCTTTTTTCCTTCTTTTTTTTTTTTTTTTTTTTTTTTTTTTTTTTTTTTTTTTCTTTCCTCGATATCGTCGACAGATCGTTAAATATATATTTTCTAAATATCATCGTTCGTGAATATTTTCGATTAATAGTTAATAAAAAAGGTTAACAGTTTGAAATGCGTACAGAGGTATTTCTACCTCGTTTATCGAATAATCATAGGAATTTCAACGAGGAATTCAACAAATCTCGGGGAAAAATTCGTACGAGTCGATTCGATCAACGGCGACGGAACTATGACGATTTCGCGAAACGTTCGATGAGTGAAACAGAAAAAAGAGAGAGAGAGAGAGAAAGAAAGAGAGAGAGAGAGAGAGAGAGACAGAGAGAAAAGGGAAGGATGGATGAGGTTGGGGAACAGCGGGGATAGGAGTAGGTAGGTGGTGGACATTGATTTCTGAATGGGCTGTACCGTAAACGAGCCCGGAGTGCGCCCCTACCTACCCTTCGAATCGCGCAACCCGCGAAACGCTTGAAAACGCGCGCTTTCGCGTTTCCTATCGAACTGGGATAGCGGGCAAAGGGTTGCTTTCCATTCCACTCTTTTTTCTCTCTTTTTCTCTTTTTCTCTTTCTCTCTCTTTCTCTCTCTTTCTCGCTGTAGTAGCTTTTCATCGGTAGAGTTGTCCAGACGGTGAGCAGTGTGTGTGAGAGAGAAAAAGAGAAACAGCGAGAGAGAAAAAGAGAGAGAGAGAGAGAGAGAGAGATGTTAAAAAAGTGCGGGTCGGATTTGAAACGTTAGTCGACTCCGGAGGCAGAGAGCAACTGGACGAATGGAACCGAGAGAAAGAGAGAAAGGGAGATAAATCGGGAGAGAATCGAACGACAATTGATTTATTCCGTTACGCTGTTACACCTCGTCGCTTCGTTTTAACGTTTACCTACTACTTTGTATATGTAAAGGAGACCATTTTAAAGGTCGTTATATTGTATTAGGATCGTTCAGTTATCTCCGTTTTAAGAGATCATCGTGATAATAAACAAAGTTGTAATAACAATGTCGTCACCTTGTATAAGTACGTACGTAGTTAGCTCTGATCTTTAGTTAATTATTTATCACCGACGGGATATAACGTACGATGGTACTTATTTACATACGTAAATTATTATTACAACGTTATTAGAATCGTTGAAATATTCCTAACATTATTCTATTGTCGTTACGAATTAGAGGATCATGTTTCCTACAGGGAACAAAATTTCTTGCTAAACGTTCATGCGGGTGCTACGGCGAAATAAATGAATATATATATATATATATATATATATATATATATATATATAAAATCTGGTCGTTTTTCAAGCTCGTTGTCCGATGTCATCCGACATACTTAACAGGGAGATCGATTTCTCTCTTCGACAATAATACCAACGATGGATTAACGTCAATTTGCAGTTTTCAGTCGCAGCAGTGAGTTCGGCAGGCAGTAGCAGCAGTAGTTCTCGAATTGCCGTCGGGTTGTATAAGGTGGTACACCGCGTTGTACCATTGCTCGATTAGCATTTCGCATTAAAAATCCAGAACGCGATGGAAAAAGCGAGGATTTATCCATTGCCAGTAGAAGACCACGAGAAAGAAGAATCCTATTTAAAAAGTTTGATTAAGAAAGCTGTCGAGCTATTATTCTCATGCTAATTATGTCCTCGAAGATTTTGCTTGAGAATTATGTCGAAAAAATGGAAAGACGTTCGTTCTTATTCGCAATATCGTCTTTTCCTTCCTTTTCTTTCTTTATCATGCATACCTATAGATATTTAGACACACACACACACACACACACACACATATATGTATATATACATATACATACACATATATATATATATGTGTATATAAATATACCTGTATATGCTTACTTTAATCATTACTTTGGTCCAGAAAATACCTGCATCTCCGATTTCTCAAAAGTTTCGACGTTTCGCTTAAGATTGGAATAATATAAAAGTCAGTCGCGTGACAAAGAAGTGGAAGTGGAGGGAAAAAAAAAAGCACGAGATAAAAACGAGGAATGGGGTTAAAGGTTCGTCTTCGACCTTCCGCCCATTCCCCTTGATCTTTACGAGAATCATATGCGCCACTTCGTATCTAAGATACGCGTTTCCTGCGTATTCCGGAAACGGGGTTGTTTTCTTCTTCGTCCCCTCCCTACTTTTCTCTCTTCCTACGAATAAAAGTCGAATGAATATGCGCATTTAACTATAAACGTACATCATATAACACGTACGAAAGAATATTCTCTAAGAAAATCTAAATAATATTTATTTCTTTCGATATATCATATAATGTAGAAGATAGCTAATATAATTGGCTTTGATAATAATTGTCGCTTTTAATTATTTCGCTGAAAGGAAAATTTTTTAATATTTTTCTTATCGATTATATAACATCGTGAAATATTACACACACACACACACACAGACACACAGACACACAGACAAACACACACGCGCGTACACATACGCAGTTATGTATGTGAAAAGAAAGACACGAGAGGAGAGAGAAAGAGAGAGAGAGAGTGAGTGAGTGAGTGAGTTTGGTTTGGTTTGGTTCTCTTGACGTCTGGATCGTCGAATGCGTGCGCCGTCCGCCGGCGTCCTATGCAAAAACCACCCCGACGCAACCCTCCCATCGACGTGTCTTCACCCGCGATATAAATCATACAGCACATACATCATCTCCCTCCGGCAGCGCCGACGCATAGGTGGTACCAGAGACAGAGAGAAAAAGAGAGAGTGAGAGAGTTGAATGGCGACGTAAAGTAAAAAAGTAGCTGAAAACCTGGGCGAGCGACAAACCGCCGGCTTATCCAGTTACACGCAGGAGGCTTACCCATTTTTCCCTCCATTTTGTATTTCACTCTTCGTTTCTCGACCCTGTTCCCTTTCTCTCTCTCTCTTTATCTTTCCTTCTTCTCTGCTTTCAACAACCCAACGTCGCTCTTAAATTCCTCGTGGAATTCGACTTTTTAAAATCATTCCGTTGCCGCTCGAGAAGAGACATCACCAAGAGAACGTCCAAAAAAAGAAAGCAAAATAAAAAAAAAAAACCAAGAAAAAAGAGAAAGATCGTATTTTTCCAACTACTACGATATGATAATATTGAGGTTCTAAACGAGCGATGAATATTATTTCGGAAAAGTAATAGCTATTAAATATAATTCTGATAGTATATTACGAGAAGGAGATTATTATTAATACTGTTATTATTATTCTAAGATAAAATGTTCGAGTATATTTGTTCGATGATATATATATATATATATATAGATAGATAGATAGATAGATAGATAGATAGATAGATAGATAGATAGATAGATATATACCTTCGATCGATTATTACAGTCGATACGACGCTAACGACAACTGGTGTCGTTAACAGTGCCTGTTGCACGCAATTGATACACCCTAGAGAAACGCATACACGTGATGTATCTCCAATTTCCCGATAATCAGAAAAGTCATGGCCGTTGATTCTCACGAATCAGATTGATTGTCCACGAGATATCGTTTTGGGTTTATCTTTCTCCCTCGATAATCACTGAGATACTGATTCTCACGCGATAGGTGAACAAAAAAGATACAACGTTGAACGACGAAGACGAAAAAGAAAAAGAGAGAAAGAGAGAGAGAGAGAGAGAGAGTGAGAGAGAGAAATGTATACAACAATGGAGATAAAAGGACGGCGAAAAGTGTGGGGAGAAAAAAGGACGAGAGGAGGAAAGAGAGAAGGAGAGGGTGGGAGGGGGGATATATAGTAGGATTAGAGAGATCTGACGATTGTCGCGTATTGTATTCATTCACGACAATGTTCTCGATACATTCACATGTAGTTAGGTAAAACAGAATTGGAAAAGAGCATGGGGTCGATCGTTTGAAGACAATAATAAAACTAAACTCGACGAATCGCGAGACACATCGGGTGAGTAAATTGGCGGTATAGCGAGAATGCGGGAAGATTGTTGATATACGCGTAGAGAAAGAAAAAGTCAAGCCGCGAAAGAGCGAAGGAACTATCCTATACGATCGAGCCACGATCATTAGCCTTCTTTTTCGTTGTTGTCCATACGCGGGACGGATCCAACGTGTCTCTCTATTGTTCGCCGATCGACGAGCTTGCATTATATCGCATTATATCGGGGATGGTAATAACGTGGCGCCTTGTTCGTCGATTAAACGGTTACATTGTGCTCGACTTTTCTCTGATTGGATTATCGCTTCGCGCGATACGAGCACGATGCCTACTATTACTGTATATACGTATACTATTTATACATGAATATACAGATAGACATAGATACACACTTATACATAGTTACGTAGATAGACGTACATAGTGTTTGCGACGATACTTTGCTGAAGATCGAAGAAAAATGACCTCCGCTTGGATTAGAAAAGAAAGTAGGAGGAAGAGAGACTAGGACGGATAAATCACCGTGAGAAGCCACGTCTCGTAGAGACGATGCGTTTTCACGGATTTACGAGGGACGAACGAGAACGATCTAACTCGCCCAACATGTCCGATAGTTCTCTTTCTTGTACTTTCCTTTACGACGGACCACGAAGAAAATTTATCCTTGTCGCTAAAACCTATATCTAGGTGTATATACATATATACACACACACACACACACACACACACACATATATATATATATATATACCTATATCTAGATATCCTTTCGACATTTTCTAATAATGTTACCTATCAACTTAGAAGAAAAAATCACCTACGTTAATCACATTCAAATTTAATCCTAACTACTTAACTTACTTACTTACTTACTTACTTACTTACTTACTTACTTACTTGAACGAATTCAAACTCTACCTTTCTTTCTAGTTCTTCTCAGGGAAGAAATTAGTTATAGTGCGGCAGGTCGGTCAACTTTTCGAGACCGTTGGCCATTCCATGACTTTAGTTTCTCCACGGCAGCAAGATGTAGAGAACGGGAGAGGGAGAGAGAGAGAGAGAGAGAGAGAGAGAGAGAGAGAGAAAGTTGGTGAGTTCGAGACAGAGGGCAGTTACGCTCGGAGGGTAGAGAGACGAGCGTCGAGTGTGTGTGCGTTTAATGCGAATGCGAACGTAAGAGGGGTAAGTGTAGGTGTAGCTGGAGGAAGAGGGAGAGAAAGAGAGGATATATATATATATACACATATATATATATATATAAAGAGAGGGAGAGAGAGAGAAAGAGAGAGAGAGAGAGAGACGGTGGCTTGGGCAGTGCGTATCGATCTGGCCGCGTTACGCGCGTGACGGAGGTTGGGGCCCTGGTGTGGACCAATCGGAGGGCCACTCCTCTCTCCCTCTCTCTCCCTCTAACCCTCATCGTCCTTCTCTCACTCTCCTTCCTCCCATCTTCGTCCCTCGTTTCCGTATACTCTCTCTCGCTCTTCCTCACACGTTTATGCATGCACGCATGCACGCATGCACGCGGAGGCATGCACGACTGAAACATACTCCCTCTCTTTCTCCCTCTCTCCCTCTCTCTCTCTCTCTCTCTCTCTCTTATACTGAATGAGTATAGAATGTATATATGTATATATATATATATATATATATATATCTACCTGCTTGATTGCATCGGCCGATAACAACGCAGCCATGTCGAAACAATGAAATGGCGGACTTCCGCGGAATACGCGTATGGTAATCGTGGCATCCACGTGCAACGTTTGACGTTTTAATCATGGAATTCGCGAGCCACTATCGACCTATCTTTTCCGGAAAAAAAAATCTCGCGCTTCGTAATTCTTCCTGGTCGACTTGTTATCGTAAAGTACGCTCGTGGCATTTAGTGAAGCGCTCGGAAGTTCTTCATTTTTTGTTTTGTTTTGTTTGGTGTTTCTTTCCACTCCCCTCTTCCTCCTTTCCACATGAAAAGTGAGATAATAATTAATAGATATCGATGATAATCGTTATATAGATATAATGTTATTTTGATTTTTTTTTTTTTTTTTCTTTGAAAGAAATATATCTCATATTTCTTTCGAGTTTTTTTTTTTTTTAAAGTAAACATTTAGTCTCACCTTGACTATGATAAAAGACGCGCTAATAATAATCTTGGCGTGACGTCAGCCGATGATGATATTTTTTCCTTTCTTTTCTTTTCTCCCTTTTTTTCCTTCTTTACTCTTCTTTCTTTCTTTCTTTTTTTTTTTTTTTTTTTTTTTTTTTTTTTTTTCTAATAAAATCGATTTTCGATACGTTACTTACGTGAAATTCTTGCTTGGAATTCACCTGATAATGTCTTATTTATAGTTACGAAGAAAGTGGAAGGAAGTCTACGGGCGTGAACATAAAATGGCCGACCGAGAGAGCTGCCTGCGATAGGATAGGTAGCTTTCAGGAGAAAGGAGAAATCTATGCAGGAGTGGTCGAACGGATGGGTCCTCCGCTACGTTTACCACGTTTTTTACATTATTCATGGGGTTCGCGGACCGTAGAGTTATGTAGGTATGTATGTGGTTGCGCATGCTCGATTAGCTCGACCAAAATAGTAACGCGCGAATTTGCGATGGCGAAACGACGCCGATGGTAATGGTATGTATGTATTTATCTATGTATGCACAAAATATCTATAAATCGACGTACGACATAAAATATAGATAAAATCATTGGCAATAGTTGACGATTTATAGTCTATAATCTAACTTTTACATATATATATATATATATATATATATATATACACATGTATGTATGTATGTATTTACTTATGTATAAAAAGATATTTGAAGATATTACGAGCAACCTGTTTTATGGAAAAAAAAGAATAGATTCGCCGATAGATAGTGAAACTCATGAAAGATCGGAAAAGGAAATCGTTGAAACCGTCGAAGATCGGAAAAGGGAAAAGTGGTAGGGAGGTGGAATCGAGTAGATTTTTTGACAATATTTTCCGTAATTGAGCAGCGCCAATAAATTTCGCTTGAATTATGCCCGCTCGGGGAAAATAACTGAAAACTGTCCAACTGTTCCCATCCATTATTTACATCGTTTAACAAATTTTACTGCTCCCCAGTGGTGGTCCGTGCGACTCGCCATGTCAGCCAGATATTTTCTCGTATGATCGTGTGTATTCGTTCGCGCTTTCGATCTCTTTTTATCTCTCTCTCCCTTTCTCTCTCTCTCTCTCTCTCTTACACATACACTTTTACACATACATAAATATACATACACACATGCGTGACCCTCCTCCTATCGTTGAAAACCCTCCTCGTAATCCCCACTTCGATCGACCATACCGATCGCTTGGTATTCGTACGCATTCGTAAATATACCCGACACGTTTATTGGCAAATACAGTCGCACACCAACGAGGGTGCTGTGCCAATACCTACGAACGAACGAATTTACGATTTCATCGAATTCCCTCGTTAATCGCCGGTATACGCGTTTCCGGTCTCTTCCATGCTCTTTCGTTCGTTCTAACTAGCTGAACTTTATCGTGGTTTGCCAAAGTTCTACGCGAGATGGTCATCGAGGAAAGTTTTTTCTTTCTTTCTTTCTTTCATTTTACTCTCTCTCTCTCTCTCTCTCTCTCTCACTCACACACACACACACACACGCACATTCCATTGTCTTTTTTTTCTTCTTATTACACTCGATTTTTTTTTTTACGGACGTCATCAAAGAAACAACATTTCTACCTTCGATATTTTCTTTCTCTTTCTTTCTCTTAACGCTGTAATGATACGCATTTATTCGTACGTACGAAGAAGCCAATAAAAAATAACCTGCGATTTCGTAATCGATAAACATTGTAAAACGCATTCTACCGTGGAACGTTTAGACTCTCCGAACTTTCTAAACGGAAACTGTACAATGCTTTAATTTTTTTTTTCCTTTTTTTTTTTTTCTCCTCGTCGAGAAGCGTGGCTCATGAATATTCATGAGAAAATACCGAAGCATTGTCGTTCGTTCGGTTTGAATTCTCGTAAAGCTATCCTCACGGCGCGATGGAGATATTTCTGTCTTTAACAGTACGATTAAATACGACTCGTAGAAAATATCGAAGTATTATTGTATAGATACCTATCATCATGTATAACTATACTTTTAGTTTATCGTGAAACTTTTTAACTCGTGAAAATGAACGTAAGAATTTTCCTCTTTCTTTTTCTTTGTTCTTTTTCTTTTTTCTTTTCTTTTTATATATATATATATATATATATATATATAAACAATACCACATACATTATTTTTTATGTTAAATAACATTTAATGGCATTATTATGTTACAATTTTATTTGTTAATCTTTCGAAAGGCACAATATTTTTTTACAATTTTATTAAAGCGAAACTATCGTAAGTATATACTGTAGGAAGAAAATATCGATCGATTATTAAAAAATACATATATATATATATATATATATAGGTACGTACAATATAATAACAATAATACGATGAATATCTCATAGCCGTTGTTATTTAATATTTTTTTACGTAAGCTTTTTTGCCGAAAATATTATCGTTGCCGTTTATATTGTCCTCCTATATCGGGCAAAGAGTATTCTACACTTTTAACCTCCATCATTGTTTCCCTTGGTAGAAGAAGTAGCGGCCGAGGAGGGTGGGCGGAACGGTGTACGCGCGAGATACGAGACCGGAGTGGAAATCACGAAAGTCCTGTGGGTGCTCTGGATTCGCCCCTTCTAATCTCGTCTCCTTGGTTTCGCCCTCCGGCTTCGTCGAGCGGATGAGAAGTAGGAGGAGGAAGGAGAAGGAGGAGGAGGAGGAGGAGGAGGAGGAGGAGGAGGAGAAGTAGTAGAAGTAGTAGAAGAAGAAGAAGAAGAAGTAGAAGAAGAAGAAGTAGAAGAAGAAGAAGTAGAAGAAGGAGAAGGAGAGATCTCACCCTTACCACTCAGAGGGTAGAAGGAAGCCGGGGTTGCAAACGGAGAGTGAGTGAGAGAGAAAGAAAGAAAAAAGAGAGAGAGAGAGAGAGAGCAAGTCGATGGAGCGAGAAGAGAAGGTGCTTTAAAGGGTAGCGAACGCCTCGACAAAAGCAACCCTCTTAAAGTTCGCTCTACGCTCTGCCTACCAATGCGATTTCGAATTCGGATTCCGCGTGCCAGATTTTCCGAAAAGGAATCTACGAATCTCTCGATGGATAGAGAAGGGACGGAGATGTGCTTGAAAAGAGAAATCCTAAGGAAAATAAGAAACGTCTAATGGATTATCTTTAATTTCGTTGAAGGAATCGGCCAAACTTATTCGAGAGAGAGAGAGAGAAATAGATAGATAGATAGATAAATAAATAGATAGATAGAAAAAGAGAGATAGAAAGAGAATAGTTTTAACGATATCAAGTGGAACCTCAGAGCAATTTCGTTCAAAGAAATAGCCGTCGAGTTTTTCGCTGGTGATAAGAGAATAAGGAAAACGTAGTGAAGTAAACAAAAAAGAAAAAAGAGATGAGAGAAAAAAGGCAAAAAAAAAAAAAAGAAAAAAGAGGAGAGAAAAAGAGAGAGAGAGAGAGAGACAGGAAAAGGGACTAGCAGAGGGGAGCAAATCGCGAGAACGGGAGCCCGCGAGTGTCGCCCGCTCTAATCTTCGGCGCGAGAGGAGCGAGCCCTAATCCAGCTTATCCAGAAAGTAATTTTGAGTCTTTTGAAAGCGACCGTCTGGCCCCCATCTCCCCGTCGTCCCCCTCTGATCTCTCTCTCTCTCTCTCTCTCTCTCTCTCTTCGTCCACGAAGAAATCCCAACTGGGCGAAGGGAGAGAGAGAGAGAGAGAGAAGAGATAGCTCGAAACCCGCTTCTGCGAGGACGGGACTTCGAAGAGGACTCTGGAGAAGGAGTCTGGAGGAGAAATCTGGTAGAAGGACCATCGTCGTCATCTCTGCACAAACTTTTCTTCCTATCGGACTATTACTACCTACCTCGTCCTTTCTCTATCAATCTCGTAACCTTTCTTTCCTCATCTCGCTCGAGTAAATTAGCAAAGGCAAGAAGAGATGGACTATATAAGAGATGGACTATTCTTTTATACTTCTTACGAGAAGATAATGTCTATTGGTAGAGGGGGTAAAATGAATCGGATTAATTTTTTTTATTTTTTCTTTTTTTTTTCCTTTTTTTTTTTTTTTTCAACGTAACTAAGTAACATATCCCATCAACTATCCTATCTCTAATTTTATTCCGGTGAAATCGTAGAATCGGCATTTGCCATGATCTCGTTATTTAAATAATTAATAATTTTTCTTAAAGATCTGATCGTTTTTCGTCGATATTAAAATCGACAGGACAAATGAATAAATCGATATATGTATATTATACTACAGTATCGTTTTAATGACGGTTACCCGATTAATCGTGAAAAATTTCCATTTCCGGATAAAAATAAAAGATCCCCTGTGAAATATATTTCCATCCTCTCGGCTGGTAGGCCGAGTATTCGGCATCAAAATGGCAAATAATCATCGAGCAATGGCCGACAGAGACCGAGAGTGCGGGCGAATGCGTCAGAAACACATCGATTAGGAGAGACGAGGAGAGAGAGAGAGAGAGAGAGAGAGAGAGAGAAAGAGAGAGGGAGAGTGAATGCAGGAAGGAGGGAGGGAAGGCAAAAGAGAGGGAGAGTGCATCGTGTGCTGGAATATTTCGAGAGTACTCGACGCATTGTCACTCCGGGGGCCTACACTTGGTCCACCCTCTCGACGATTCGAAGCCACCCCGATGCGGGGATGGATGCTATAACGTTATACGTTTGGTACTTATACAGGGTGTCGTATTGCTACCATTTCGTATTTTTACATTTTCAAACAAACAATTTAATTCGAACTACGGCCTATTAAAAAATACAAAAGTATCATTAGCATTTGACGATGAATTTCTCGTCGTTAACGATTTAATATCGGATAAACGTGAATGGTTCATCTAATTTGCGATTAATTCTTTAAAATAAATAAAAGAAAAAAAGAAAAATAAATAAATGAAACAAGAAACTTTTTCCATTCGAGATGAGATACCAAGTCCTTTAAAATTGCGAGTATTAAGAATCATAAGTGAAGAAATTTTGAGATCGTTAATATCCATAATATGACGATTAAAAAATTTGCGAACAGAAATAAATATATTCAATGCTTATAGAGATCACGTACTGAAGAAAAGAAAAAGAAAAGAGAAAAGAGAAAAGAAAAAAGAGAAAAGAAAGAGAGAATAATAAGAAAAAAGTAATAACAGTTATGAAATCGAATGCAGTCGTATGTATAGATGTCCGAGAGACAGACTAACGAGGAGAACTATTCGAAGCCGCGTTCCCAATTTATTCAAGCTCTCCTGGAATTTATCAGACATAGTCGCGGTAGGTGAGATAGGATGAAGAGAGGCGAAGTGGGGTCGGCCGGTTGGTCGATTCACCAAATGCTACACGCTCGAACGCAACATCCACGGCACACGGACACCCAGTATAGATACACGAAGGTGTATCTATGGAGGCATGCGTAGCTATTACCTAGACCACGTAGGCGGTCGTATAGTACATATGTAGAAAGTATATATATATACATACATATATATATATATATACACATAGATATGTATGTAGTGAGTGAAATAGCCGGGGTGCGCGTACATAGTCGTTGCTCTCGCAGGTACGTATACCTCTACAGAGAACGAGAGATCCAACCGTCCTCCGGCTTTCCTCCACCCGCTGAACCATCACTGTTACTCTCTCTCTCTCTCTCTCTCTCTCTCTTGCTCTCTCTTATTCTCTCTCTTGCTCTCTCTGTAGTTCTCTCGCTCTGTCGGTTGGTCTGGGTAGGTAGCTTCTCGTATTATATACGTAGCGAAGGCTGGAGGGTCCTCACCGCCGCAACATTACGCTGATTGCCTGAATTATCCGCAACCAGTTCGTCTGTATGTGCGTTCATGCGCGCGCGCGCGCGTTCGCATACAGAACATTGAGATAGGGAGTATGAGTAAAAGGAGAGAGAGAGAGAGAGATAGATAGATAGATAGACAGACAGACAGACAGACAGACAGACAGAGAGAGAGGGAGAAACACGTAGCAACGTCGAAGCGTAGGTGTAGGAACGTTGCGAGTCTCGAGCGCTTCTCGCGCGAGAGAAACTCGCTCGGCGCGTAGTACCTCACGTGTTCGTATAGATATATATCCATACGTTGTATAAGCACGTACGTATGTATGTGTCTTCTACGTAATACGTACAAGTAATACGAGAGTATACCGTGAAGGAGGCAACAGGAAGGTTTACGAGGAGAAAATTGAAAACGGTGCTGCGCGCGAGCGTGGAAGACGATAGCTTATACGGTGCGTTCATGAAGGTGGAATAATGATTCGAGACGGGAAACACGGAAATTCTCTCGTCGCTTCGTCGCTTCTAACCTATTCTTAAGAGTTAGCCGTTACCTTTTTTATTGCCTTTGTTAATTGCACATTTATTAAATTCACTCTTTTATCCATTTTATTCGCTTGGTCGATATAACACTCATGATACTCATAAATGTTTTTTTTTTTTTTTTAAATCGCAATACTATCGTATGTCGAGAGTAATCCCAATGAGGAATTAATAAACGTACGATTTGATATTATCGATTTTTATTTGATGTTCGTCGAACTGATTAATGAAAAAAAAAAAAAAAAAAAGAAAAAAAAAAAACAAGAAAGAAGAGAGAAAAAAAGAGAAAAGAAATAAGAAGAAAGAAAAAAAAGAATTCCAACGGGTCATACCAAGTCAGATTGAACGTTGAAGAAGCAACGAATATATATGCGATGATCGAAGAGAGGAATGAACGAGATGAGTGACTCGTTGGAAGCACCCTCTTTGTCGTACCCATAGCCATGGTCATGAATTCGCTTTTGCAGTCCTGTGTCGCTCGTCGTCGTTCGTCGCGGCACGACGAAAGAGATGGAGACGCAAGGGCGGTGAAGGGTTAAGGACGCGTATCATAACGCTTGATTAATGTACGTCACCCATCCCCTTTCTGTCTATCATTCCCCTCTTTTCCTCCTCACCTTCCATCTCTCTCTTTCTCTCGCTCACATAGCGATTACAGTTTGGATATGTTTGTAGTTTGTTATCAATGTTTCGATGCGTTTATAAAAATTAATATTCGACGAACGTCAGAAAATATCAAGTTTTTTTTTCTTCTTCCTTTTTTTTCTGTTTTTCTTTTTTTCTTTTTTTTTCTTTTTTTTTTTTTTTTTTTTTTTTTTTTTTCTTTTTTTTTTATCGGATAAGAACTGTCTTAAATTTGTCGTTATAGTTCTTACTATAATTCATTCAATGCGGTAAATATCACGAACAAGCTCTATTGCCTTTTAATTTTATTATTTCCAGAACTAGACAGGAGGAAAAAAAGCTTGTCTTTTATCGATCGTAATCATCGATCATGTTCCCGAGTTTGCCGACACGGAACGCAGAAATCAACACTATATTTTGCGACTGTCACGGACAAATCGATCAACGATCTCAACGGATCGAGATTAAAGCGGCCGCTCGGCGCCAAAACCTTTCGCGAGTTACGTTTTGTAATCGACTTCGACTTTCACTTCCTAAAGAGCATAGAAAAGTCTTAATGGGAAGATATAATAATAATAATGATAATAATGATGATGATAATAATAATAATACACGTGAACGTAATTTTCTTGGCGTTTAGTCGAAGCTCGTAGAAAATAAAAAAATAAAAAAAAGAAAAAAAAAGAGGAGGAAAAAAAGAAAACTCGAAATAGAAAACAAATGGGCGGAAGTACGCGTAACGATCTCGACGCGAAGAAGAGAAAGGAGATAGAATAGGCATTTCGATGCCGGTGACACAGTGACACGGAACCTGTCGAGCGAAGCCAGCCATTGGCTCGTTTCTGATAAATAGGACGCTACCGGGAACGGAGCCGCGAGCTTCGACAATGGGGGTGCCGGAAGACCGGGGCAGCTTTAATTTCCCCCCGCAGTTCCTGGCAATTACAACGTGGCGCGTCCCGATAACCATCTCTATCTCCGACCACAATGCTCTCGATTCCAACGCACCCTTCCGTCCCCGCCAAAGCCATCGTCCTTTCGTTTCTCTTTACGATTTTTCTTTCACCGGACGTCGAACGCCTACGACTTTCAACGATCGAGATTCCCTTCCTTTTCTTTTCTCCTTTTGCTTTTCTTATATTACGGTATCCTTTGTATCCTCGTTACCTTTCCCGATGTTCATGATTATCGGCTAATAATAATAACAACAACACAACAACACAACAACAACAACAACAACAACAACAACAACAACAACAACAACAACAACAACAACAACAACAACAACAACAACAACAACAACAACAACAACAATAACAATAACAACAACAACAACAACAACAACAACAACAACAGCAACAACAACAACAACAACAATAACAATAATAATAATAATAATACGAACATGTTCGAAATGTTTAGTAATTAGAGACGATTCAAAAGAAAAGAAGAAAAAAAAAAGAAAAAAAAATAAATAAAAACAATAAAAATATAAAGAAAATATATAGATCAATTTTCAACGAATTTCGATCGAACGTTATCATTTTAGAGATTATAATAATTTTGAACGTATGAAGAAAAAGTAGATGTGACAAGTCCGAAGTATCTCTTGCGCATCGAATTGTGTATCGTAAAATAAACCATAGTAAGTATTTGACGCTAGAAAGGTTGCAAGCGAAACACGACCGCTTTCGATTTCTCGCTTTGGAGTAACTCTGTACGAAGCCCGACGAGTTCGATTCCAGACTCTACCTTTGGTAATCCCTGCACAACGCAAAGTGATTTCACGTAGACAGAATAAGTCTTCGTAGTTCTCTTTGATCTCGATTGTTTCGATTATCTCGATCGTCACCATAGGAAGACCCGATAGACATTGTTGTAATTATAACGGCGCTAAGCTCACCGGCACGATAGGTGCAGAAAAGCTATAACTACGGCTTCTTCCAAAGTTTTCATGTACATTAAACGACGATAATATCTCGAATAGATCGGTATAACTTTCAAGAAAATAACATTCGAAAATGTTATTACATAGATACGTATAATTAATTTTTGAATATAAGAGAGTATAAGTATAATCTTATAAATAATTGTAAAAATGGCAATTAATTAATTATTCGATAAAAAAACGTTCGTTTATCAAATAAATTAATTAATTAATAATTGTGATAACGCGTAAAAAGTGAAACCTTTGGATATTTTATTGACTCATACATTTCTCCCGTTTCCTACCCCCTTCAACTCGGAGTCGAAATATTAATGAAAGTGTCAGAAAAATAGAAAGGATGAGAACGGAAAGGTGAAAATGGGAGGAAGGTACGTCATATTCACCGGTATTCCTGTCTAAAATATGCCAACGCATATGCCAGTATGTTTCTCTATAGCTCGAAAGAGAGAAAGAAAAAGAGAAAGAGAGAGAGAGAGAGAGAGAGAGAAGTCGAAGAACGGAGAAAGATGAAGTACCGTCAAAGGAGGCATTGTGAGTGCTGGCCAATTATTTCTCTCTTCGTTCTACCTATTTTTCTCTTTCTCTCTCTCTTCTTCTTCTAATTCTATGTTTCTCATTCTCTCTCTCTTTCTCTCTCTCCTTACTCTTCCTTCGTGTCTGCCATCTTTCTCTTTTTCTCTTTCTTCCAACCGATTCTCTGTCCAACCATAGACGGAAAGGCAGATAAGGATAAAGAGAGGAGGATGGAGAAAGAGTGTGAGAGTGTATGTGTGTGTGTGTGTATGAGAGAGAGAGAGAGAGAGAGAGAGAGAGAGAGAGAAAGAGAGAAAAGCAATAGACTTCGTTCTCTTCGTCTCCAACTTACTTGCCAGTCCTTATTCGCTTTGCCCAACGAGCGTCGTCTCCTCATTCAGGCAAAGTCTAATTAAAGTGCAGCTGCAAGTTAAATTAAAACACGATAATGTTGCCGACAGTTCTCTCTTCCCTCTCGGTTCTCTTCGTCGTTTCCTTTTCTACCAGGTTTCCTCTCTTTCTTACTCTTTCTCTCTCTCTCTCTCTCTCTCTCTCTCTTTCTCTCTCTCTCTCTCCTTCTCTTTTACTCTCCTTCGCACAGCCATCTCACGACGTCGTTCCTGGTCCAAACTCGAGGAAGTCGCGCTCCAATCGTCCGGAGCCATTTGCAAACTCCTCGAAGGACTTCGTCGCGAGTTAAACACCCGCCGCCAGCAATCTCCCGTGACGAGTAAGCTCTCTGCTTCTTTCGCATAAGCGAACGCGAAACGTTCCGAGAAAACACGCTTCGAGAGATTCTCTTACGATATCGACTCGCTCGTTGATCGGCTTCGTGAGCAAACGCGCTCGACCTGGAAAAAGTTTCTTTTCCCTCCCTCATCCCATACTCCACCCACACCCACCTTCTCCTCCTCCTCCTCCTCCTCCTCCTCCTCCTCCTCCTCCTCCTTTATAGAAACTTTGTTTCTTCTTTGGTGTGTATTTTCTCAACCCTCTAGTTATTTTTACTCATTGTTTGTTGTCTCTCCGCGCGAGAAGTCGGATAAAGAAAGAGAAAGAGAGAGAAAGAAAGGGAGAACGCACCGGAAGAATTTTAATTCGATTAAAATCTTTTTCCTCCCTGCCGTCCCCCCCTCCCTACCCACCACCACTCTCCTTCTTCCTCTTCTTTTTTCCTTTCTTTCCTTCCTTTTTCCTTTTCTTTTTTTCCTTTTTTTCTCTCTTTTTTTTCTTTTTATTTCCCTTTCCTACCCTCAAGCGCGACCGAACTATACTTAAAGAAAAACGTTCTATCCTCGTCCTTCTTTCCTTTTCACCTCTTTATTTATTATTTCTTTCTTTCTTTCTTTCTTTCTTTCTTGCTTGCTTGCTTGCTTGCTTGCTTCTTTTTTGGTTTCTTTTCCTTTTCCTTTTCTTTTTTTTTTTTTTTTTTTTTTTTTTCATTCTCTTTCTCAGACACTGACGGCAACGGGCTAACCGTTGAGAACCCCTGTTCGAGGTCGAGAGCACTTATTCGGGCCATAACTCCCATACACGTCCTCCCTCCGCCCCCTTTTCTGTCCTCCCGCCCTCATAAATACATGAGCCTGCGAATACGCGGAGGAGGAGGAGACTCGTAGCTGAGAGGGAGAAGAGAAAGAATGAGAAAGAGAGACGACAGAGAGAAAGAGAGACAGAGGGAGAGCAAGAGAGAGAGAGAGAGAGAGAGAGAGAGTGCTGGAAGTCGCGCGGCTTATGGAGTAGGTGGAGAACGAAAACGACGACATGCCGTTGTCGTTGTCGTCGTCGTCGTCGTCGTCGTCGTCGCCGTCGTCGTCGTCGTCATCGTCGTAGAAGGAAGGGAAATGGGTACAGAATACGAGAATCCAAGGACTTTAAAACAAATATATCGCGCGTAAATCCAACGTGGATATAAGTCAGAGCCCGAAGGGATCCCCGAGATATATTCCGTGCGACGAGCGAGAGGGGGAAAAAAAAAGAGAAAAGAAAGAAAAAGAAAAAGAAAGAAAGAAAGAGAAAAGGAAAAAGGAAGAAGGGAGCGAGAAGGGGGCGGGGGAGGAAGAGGATGGAAAGAAGAGGAGGGAAAGCAAATCGTCGCTGCTTTGCTTTACATATTTCCTGCGGAATTGCTTCTGTCACTCGGTGAGACTGGAGTGAGAGAGGAAATGAAAAAAAAAAAGAGGAAAAAAGAAAAAAAAGAAAGAAAGGAAGGGAAAAAAAAGGAGCCCTCGGAGGAGCAGTTATTTAAAGTCGCATTTCTCTTACTTCCATCCACCCCGCTTTAACGACGTAATCTTTCGCTATCTCGACCAATTAACGACGGACTAGTTACATCGATGAGATTTATTTCTTTTCGAGTTTACGTTAAAACTTGATGAGTTACGCATCTGTAAAAGAATTATTTAAACGAAATAGCACGAACGATATTACATTGGGCGAGGAAGTTGTTTTGAAAAATCGATCAGAAATATTGTGAAATCGATTGAAAACAATTTCTTATATGAATATCGTAATAAAAAAAGAGAGAGAGAGAGAGAGAGAGAAAGAGAGTCTCAAGATAGATAATGCATAATCTTATCTGTCCTGAGAAGAAGAAGAAGAGAGAAAGAGATGAGATGAAGAAGTTGAAAAGAACGAGTAGACGACGCGTATAACAACAAAATTTTGTCGATTTCTCTCTCTCTCTCTCTCTCTCTCTCTCTCATACTCTTTTTCTTCTTTTCTTCTTCTCTTTCGGTATTCGTTTCACGTCGTACATGACGCGTATACCGGCCAAAAGCGGTTCATTTTCCGAATGGCATCGAAAATAAGGCGTGAAAGTGCGAAGAGGTAGAAGCGAAGTATGCGAGCGGAGAAGGAAGAAATATTTTTACCGGCGACGGGGGAAACAAATTACTTGAGAATTACTCGCCTGGGATTGACGTTTGATTGCGGCACTGCATCTCTGCCGAAGAGGTAGACTTTCTCTCTCTCTCTCTCTCTCTCTCTCTCTTTCTCTCTCTCTCTCTCTATCTCTCTCTTTCGCTCTCGCTACGTTTTCCGTTACTGCGCGCGCATACACGTACCTACAAATACGGATACTAATACATACAAAAGTATACTCACACGTACGTACGATAATCTCACCCTTCGGCTCGTACGATTTCTCCTTGTCGCTCCTTCGCACGATAGTTTCGCCAAGTTGCTCTCTCTCTTTCTCTTTCTCTCTTTCTCTCTTTCTCTTTTTCTCTTTCTCACCCTTGCCTTTACCTCC
This sequence comes from Vespa velutina, assembly GCF_912470025.1. NCBI lineage: Eukaryota > Metazoa > Arthropoda > Insecta > Hymenoptera > Vespidae > Vespa > Vespa velutina. The sequence continues at coordinate 19,423,614 of NC_062188.1, read as the reverse complement.
AGCCTCCATCCTCCCTCCCTCCCTCCCTCCCTCCTTCCTTCCCTCTTTCGACGAGTCTCTATCCGTTGCTCCAGTTACCTCTCGCTTTTCGCATTATCGCCTTTTTCGCCGGGCGAGCCTCGCTTAATTCACTGGAAATTATTCATTTGCCTAATTGCCGCCCGACGAGCTCACTCGTCCTCGCTCGTCGGAGGCATCTCGTTTCTTCTCCCTCGAACCCTTCTCGCCTCTTCCTCTCCGTCCGTTCGTTTGGCCTCACCGACGATTCTCGACGCGACAATTCTGCATGTCTATTTCTATCTCCATCTTTCCTTCTTTATATACGTAGCAGCTACGTCGTAGCTATATATACTATCTCTATCTCGTTCCCTTTCCCCTCCTTCTTTATCTCTCTCTCTCTCTCTCTCTCTCTCTCTCTCCCTCCCTCCTTTTTCAGTTTTCACCGAACAACTTTTTTTCAGTTTCCTAATGACCTCGCACCAGCCGGCAATCGTCGATAAAAATCTGATGGCTCAGCCAGAAAGAAAGTTTCGATCGCGCAAAAGTTGTACTCAGATCGAGGAAATCAAAGAGACGGGGTGGATTGAGTTGGAAAGAGGGTGGGTAGAACGAATTTTAATCACTTATCGACTCGTGCGTTCTCTCTCTCTCTCTCTCTCTCTCTCTCTCTTTCTCTCTCTTTTTCCACCCTTCGAAGGAACTCTAATCTTTATTACGAGCTAAACATACTTTTCCAAGCTTTCTCGGTCGCTTACTTTTATTAGATTATTTAAAAGACGAAGAAGTTTACCGAGAAAGAAGAAGTAAGTAAAGAAGGGAGCAAGCAGAAAAAAAATAATAGAAAAGAAAGAAAAGAAAAGAGTAGGAGAGCGAGAGAGAGAGAGAGAGAGAGAGAGAGAGAGAGAGAGAGAGAGAGAGAGAGAGAGAGAGAGAGGGCAAAGAGGGCAGCAAAGGGGTGGGTGCCCTGTACTGGACCGACCGTACATACCCCGTGGGTGAGTAGCAGGATTCATGAATACAGGAGTATTTGCGCAGCATGCGCCGATATATAGTGCTAAAGGGGGGCGCCAACCCCCTTCGTAGACGTTCCATCTCGTCGTGTTGCGTCGAGACTCCCGGCTTTGCACGTTGCACGTGCATACATCGCATGGCAGTCGGTCGGTAGCAGGACTGGCATCGTGGCACACCATCGTGGTGCACCATCCATCGTGCATGGCAGCGATAGGACCGAGCTAGACCCGATCCAGACCACCATTGCCATAACGAACGAACCTATATATGTGTGTGTGTATATATATATATATATGTGCGTGTGTGTGTGTGTCTGTGTATGTGAGCGAGCGTATGTGAGTGTCTGCGTTTGCGTGTGCGCGCTCGTAAGCACGCTAGCAAAGTCCCTGGGGGCTTAATACAGTATGCACGTCCGTCCTTCGCAAGCTCGGTCCGACATCGGCTCCAACTCGCTACCGGCTAATATTCCACGAGAGTAAGAGAGAGAGAGAGAGAGAGAGAGAGAGAGAGAGAGAGAGAGAGAGAGAGGGGGAGAGAGCTGGAGGAGGAGAAGGAAGAGGAGGGTAGAGAGCCCCTAGGCTACGTGCCTGGACTTCGAAGTCTCGTTGCGAGCCGCGGAAACTAAACGGCACAGCGTATACTCAACGTATACGCCATTGCTACCGGATACCGTCTATTTTCCTACGTCGACAGACAAGTACGAACTCTCCTGAACTTCGAATCGACGAGAGTCACGAGTAGAGAAAATAGAATTCCGTCTATCCTCTTACGTCGTCGATCAGATGTCTAAAACGTTGAGAAGTTTCGAATTCAAACTCTAGTAAGAAGGTAAATGTTTCATGATAGTTACGGGAATTCTTAAACAGAGCTATATTGAAATTATACGGAATATTTGTTAAACGTGTCGATTTAATTTATTATAAATGTAGAATAAATTAATCGTAAAAATTCGGAAAATTGATATTTGAAAATATTTTTCAGGTAACAACAGAGTAATGATTTCCCCAGCGTTCATCGTCATTAAAAGCATCCATAGTAATGCGTCAGATTTTGAAGGGTGGAAGAGGAGATAGCTGGGTGTCAAGGGGTGTCAAGGGGTGGTGGCGTATTCGCGATTAAAATCTGGCGGTACGTCGTTGCAAACGACAATGGATTTCGAAAGTTCGTTTGCGTCGCGTTTGCCGGCTGCCGGATGGTTTTAAAGTCATCGTCGATGGCGACCGAAAGCGTTGGCGGTGGTGGCATTTGGGATGGATAGGGGAGGGCACCACAATGGCAATGCACGGAACAAAGCCTATCCACGGGTAATTCGAAATTCGTTGCTCTCTCTCTCTCCCTCCCTCCCTCTCCCTCTCCCTCTCTCTATTTCTCTTTCTCTCTGTACCCGAGCGCTCGTAATTAACGCTAACTTCCTGTTCGTAGGCTGATTAAAAAAAAAAAAAAAAAAGAAGAAAAAAGAAGAAAAAAAGAAAAAGAAAAAAAAAAAAGGAAAATTGATGGCGCAAAATTGCTCGCAGTGTCAAGGACGCATCGTCTGACTTTTTGAGATGTTCAAGTTGCCGTCGATTATGATGATGAAGTTGTCTCGCGTAATTAGTATTAAAAAAAAAAAAAAAAAAAAAAAAAAAAAAAAAAAAAAAAAAAAAAAAAAAAAAAAAAAAAAAAAAAATTTAATTAGCGGGGATAAGTGTTGAGGGAGTAAAACTATATTCTCAAATTTTTCTCGAATTTCAACGTGAAATCCAATGGAAAGTTTCAAAACAGAAATTATTATACAAAATAACGTTGTCGTAAGATCGAAGATCTTACATTGTAAAGCATTCATTATATTAAGATCGAAGAATGTGGAAGGGAATCGTTGTAAAAATGGTTTCAACAGGTAATACCATAGACAGCTTGGGAGGAGATCGGAAAGAAGAGGAGAAAGATCGCGCGCGCGCGCGCGCGCGATGAGGATTGCGTGGATAAAATTATTTTCCCGGAAGTCGTGACGCGCGCCATTGTAACCAGGTTTTCGCGGATCGATTTCGCATCGAAGACGGAGTAGTGGTATCGGCGGAGGGAGTAAGACGAGGATGAGAGAGGATGAAGGAGTAGGAGGCAAAAGGAAGAGAGAAAGAGGAGGAGGAAAAGGAAGAAGAAGAAGAAGAAGAGCAGGAGGAGGAGGAGGAGGAGGAGGAGGAGGAGGAGGAGGAGGAGGCGTTGAGATAAAGACGTTTATACGTAGCTGGAGCGAGTAGAAGGTATCTTTATCGTGGCTCGATATCGGCGGCAATTGAATGCAACAAAACGGAAGGGCAACGGCAAAGCGGCATCAATGAATATTCATCGAGTGTTTCTGACGGCAACGCCTCTCCTTTTCCCTCGTCCTCTCGTCTTTCGTTTTCCGTTCTATCTCGTTGCTGTTCTCGTAGCAAGCTCTAGAGAAATATATATATATATATATATATATATATATATATATATATGTACGTAAAGAGAGAGAGAGAGAGAGAGAGAATGGTAGATCGGATCTGTGTAGAATAATTGCCAACTATTCCAAGCACGCAACTAAGCGGAGAAGGAATGTCGGAGGAGAAAAGGAAAGTGGGAGGGAGAGTGGGCGGATAGGAAGAGACCCGTTGGGAAGGGAGAGAGAGGCGGATAGGCGGAAAATGAGAGAAACAAAGAGAAACAGAGGGACGGAGCGGCCGAAGGAGAACGGGCGAAGGAACGACCGAAGGAAAGAGCGAAGGGAAGTAAAGGGAAGTGGAGGGGAGTGGCGTTCGTTCTATCCAGCACGTGCGCGTACGAGGGGGAGAGAGAGAGAGAGAGAAAGAGAGAGAGAGAGAGAGAGAGAGAGAGAGACCGAACGAGGAGGTACAAGAGGGAACCTTACGTATAGACGACGTCGTCGTGGGAGTGAAAGAGAGCCGAAGGGAAGGAGAGAGAGTGGGAGTGCCCAAGATGGCGCCACACGGAGTGCCGTTGCCGTCGGTCGAAGAGGCAGGAGGAGACGATAGCTGAAGAGAAAGAAAGAAAGAAAGAAAGAAAGAAAGAAAGAGAGAAAGAGAGAGAGACAGAAAGAAAGAGAGGACGTGGACCGAGCTGGAAAGGGTGAAAGATAAATGACGTGTCCTCGGCCACCTCCGCCACGACTTCCACCACCATTGCCATTACCAACACTAACATGAACACTAGAGTTACTAGTGCCAATACGAATACTACCACTGTCGCCGCCAACTCGTCGTCGTTGTCGTCGTCGTCGTCGTCGTCGTCGTCGTCGTCGTCGTCGTCGTCGTCGCGAAGACGTGACGAAGGAGAAGTAGAATGAGTAGACGATGCGAGACCTCCATTAAACATAAGCTTCTCGCTTGCTTACCCTCTGGCCTTTCTGCTTTTCGTTTCAGCCTCTAGGATTTCTTGCCGTCGTTCGTTTAGTCATAATTTCACCCTTCGTATGCGGTACTCTTGTGGACTGGATTAACCGTAAAACTAGGCCTTTGAAAGCTCCGCTCTTCGGAGTTCTCTCTCTTTCTCTCTCTCTCTCTCTCTTTTCCTCTCACTCTTTCACTGTACACGTTAATGGGAAACTTGGAACTGGCCTTCTGCGAATTTTAGAATGTTGGATAGAGGAAAAGAAAGAGAAGGAAATAGAAAGAAAGAAAGAAAGAAAGAAAGAAAGAAAGAGAGAGAGAGAGAATTAAAATTCAAGTATAGTTTAACTCATCACTTTTCTTTATTTTATTTAAATATCCATGTCGAAGATGAGATCACGTGTAAGATGGTTTAGCGAAAAATTGGGGAAAATAAAAGAGGGTTGGGTAAAGGCTCGTATTTCTCAAAGTCTCCTTCTCATCGTCGGTCGCGCGTCGCGTTGTCGACGGGGCGTCAAATTATTCTGCGATTAATAATCCTCGCGTTACACGCGTGATCGGCCCTTTATTCCCCACGGTGCGCCGCCGTCAGTGAAGCGCACGTTCACCATCTCTACCTCGACTCAGCTCATCTCTCTCGTCGCACCTCTTCCTTCCTTCCTGGCAATCCCCGAAGAGGTATCAATACCTCGTAACGCGCGAGCCGTGATTGTCCTTGTGTAGGGCTAGCCTTTATCGCTCCGCGGGACGTATATATATATATATATATATATATATATATATATATATATATATATATATATATATATATGTATACACATATGTATACACATATAGATGGGATGATATCGATCGATACTTGGCCACGTGGCTCATACCATTCTGTCGCTCCTTTCACGAAACATCGTCTCGCTTACAACGTTACGATTAATAATGACAAACTCTAGTATCGAATAGACGTGGAAAATCAGAAGTGGAAATAGTTTATCACTCTATTTAGGCTCCACTATATTCTACGATAGATATAACGATACAACTAATCCTCCTCCATCATACCATGATGAATTTAAAATCGATTATTTATCGTTGATTTATCAGAATCAATAAATCTTTTTATCGAATAATATTACAATTAAATAAATAAATAAGTAAAACTATTGAAAGGGATTTCTGATAAGTCAGAAAACTTACGAGTTATTGATCTCGATAATTTTTATTGAATATAGATATGGATCAAAGGAAAAAAGTTAAGCATCTTTCTCTCTCTCTCTCTCTCTCTTTTTTCCAAGAAGGAGAAGGAGAGGGAGGAAAAGGAGATGGATTTCATCGATATATCTCTCGAAAGAACAAAGAGTGTATTTGACATAACTTGCATACGCGATCGGTCCTATCATTATTAGTGCGTCGAAAATTACGGATGACGCACATAATATATCTACGCTCTATCGTTTCTCTCAACGGGAATACTAATAGTGTTCCGACGTAACTTGACGTAACGTCGACTGCCTTTTCAGATAGTGTCTGGCTTCCTTTTCCACGTGACAACGAGGACGAGAATGGTACGGACATAAAGCTATTATCGAACGGAGACCGTACTTCGTAGTAATACTTATGCCAAAGAAGATCTCACGACTTATTTTCTCGTCTTCTTTATCTTCTTCTTCATCTTCTTTGCTCCTTCAATTCGTACGTCATCATTTTATCCAAAGAAAAAGTAGAAATAGAAGAAGAAAAAGTAGAAAACATTAGAAATAGCAATAGCAATAATAGGAGTACCTGGAATAGTAGTGGACTTAACAGTGGAAAAAATGTAAGATGGAGGATGAAGAAGGAGGGAAAGGTTAAAGGACGAAACGAAGTGTAGAAGTTCGGTACGATTCGTACGTGTCGAAAAGGGTGATATCATCCCCGTAATGCGATGCAGGCGCGATGATCCGGGAGCAATATACCTCGGGGACACAACGGGATTCTCCGTTACATCCCGAGGACCCCCGTGGTAGGACAACCCCTGTCAGGACAACGACGAGAGAGAAAACGGGCGAGATCTCCTTTGGCCCCGGGACACCGCGATATTGCTTGTTTTATTCGAGCGTGACACCCATTTTTTCTGACCCACCACCTCTCCCTCCTCTTCTTCCTTCTCAAGCAGCTTCCTATCCATCGGCTTAATGTGTCCAGGAGAGAGACAGTGAAAGAGAGATAGAGAGAGAGAGAGAGAGAGAGAAATAATTCTTTTTCAGAAAGAATCATTTTTTCGGATTATTTAGACTCTGCAAGATTTTCAAGATTTGTTTGGGGGAATGATAAGGGGTATCGCGAGCCAATATGTTACCAAGGGTTATAGTAATTCACAAAGGAATAAATTAAATATATATATATATATATCTTAATTGAATTAATAAAACTCATAGAATGATTTGAAACATTGAAAATATTTCTGGTAAGACAGAAAGAAGGGGATATCATTGATCGATCGAAACTACTATCGTGCTTTCGTTCATCGATTCCTTGAGCAAATGGAGCGAGATTCCTCGTATTTGAAAGTTGTTCCGTTTAAGTGGAAGTTAAGGGTGAGCTGTTAGGGAACGTGGAGAGGGGAAAAAAAGTAAGTAGATTTTTCACGCGCTACTCGACTTTTCACAACTTTTCCTCTTGACTGTTAGAGGAATGCGTGAATGATAAATCCGAAGAGATAAATATTAAGGAGAATATCTTCTTAAATCGAAGAGAGTATAATCGAAAATATGGAAAGTCCATTCGTATAATTTAACATTAATAAATATGACAATAGCAACGAAATGAAATATAATGGAATAAAATAAAATAAAATAAATATTAAATATCTCTTCATATATTCCGATAGTGTTAATAATGATGCGAGAGCATCTTGCAGCTTTTCACATGTCTTCCTCTTCGCATAAATCTAATAGGTTAGACATATGTCGGAAAAATACAAATACTTACATCCTGCGTGTTTTTCGCATGGTTACCGGAATAATTCCGGAACAGATAATGATAGAGAGTGATAGAGAGAGAGAGAGAGAGAGAGAGAGAGAGAGAGAGAATAGAAAAGCGGAGGATGGCAATAACCATAGAATTCACGTTGGGGGCCTTAGGAAAAGCAACGCGAATCGGAAGAGAGATAGAAAGAGAGAGAGAGGGAAAGAAAGAGAGGAGTCTAGTAAATTTATCAGTGGTCATCCGAGGGCGGAACTGTCGGGGACAAATTCCATCGCGAGCGTCGCCCTCTTTTGCGAACGAGCAGGACGAAACGTTAGCCGTGTGGGTGGTTGCCTCGCTGGCTAGCTGGCTGGCTGGCTGGCTAGCTGCTAGCTAGCTAGCTAGCTAGCTGGCTTGCTTGCTTGCTGGCTGGCTGGCTGGCTGGCTGGCTGGCTGGCTGGCTGGCTGGCTAGTTTCCATCCCCTCTAGAGCCACCCTTTCCATGCGAACGGCGTAAGTCATTGCGGCTGACCGGAAGTCACGGGATCACCGGAACCCAGGATATTTATGCGAGCGCACCCACCGACCGGAGCATTACCCGTAATAAGGAAATTGCGAATTTATTACTGGGCCACTCTCCCTCTTCCCTCCCTTATCCATTTCTCTCTCTCTCTCTCTCTCTTTCTCGTTTTCTCTATTTCTCTCGCGTTCACTCTTATCTCTCCCTTCTTTTTCTATCTTCGTGTTCTCTCTCTCTCTCTCTCTCTCTCTCTCTCAATCTCTCTCTCTCTTTCTCTCTCTTACCAGAAACCACCCTACGAACTACGATATTGTCCGGCAGAGAGACGACAGGGTAGGATTCGACCAAGAGTTATTTCGGCTTTTATGGGTCGAGACTAGCCTGGGTCATCCGGCACGGTTCCAGATGACAAGGGAAAAAAGTGCTGGAGAAGAACGTAGACCGTAGGAGTTTGGTTGTCTGACTGGAGAAATCTCTTCTTTACTCATGAGAATATCTGTTTCTACTTTTCTTTTTCTTTCCTTTTTTCCCTCTTCTTCTTTTTTTTTTTTTTCTCTTTTCTTGTCTTTTCTTTTCTTTACTTTTCTTTTTTACAAATCGATCGTAAGTACTTACCTACGAGGGTCCTTTTTTGATGTCTCAGTATAATAGATTATGTTTTATTTATCGTATTTTAATAATCTATATCATTTGAATATCACATCGAAATTCATAGATTCGATCGTGATAGCTACTTCGTCATATGGGATTTGTTTTATTACCATGAGTTATGATCCTAAATCTTCTCTCGTATAGATGTTGGTTGGTTGGTTGATTGTTGGCCGACTTATCGTCTTCTAGCTCGGTCCTTCTCTCTCTTCCTCCCCTCCCCTCCCCCCCTTTGCCCGATAATTTTTTTACGGATTATTGTTTTAGAATCCGTCGAACGAGATCTGGATATTGTACGCCATGGCACGTACATATACGTACATACGTCGAAGCCGGAAGAGACATTTCCGAGAGTTGACATAACTGAATTTATCATGTGCCACATTACGACACGTATCTCTCTGTAGTGAAAGAAAAGGGGGAAAAAAAAGAAAAAAAAAAAAAAAAATTCGTCCACAATTACATAAAACGATAGCCCAATTAGATAATGACGAGTCGATGAATTGTTCGGTGTGCTGTTTGTTAAAAAAAAAAGAAAAAAAAAAAAAAAAAAAAAAAGAAAAAAGAAAAGCACAACAAAAAAGAAAGGAAAAATTATGTATGCTCATTAGATAAGCTTTGTTCATCCTTAATTGAAAAATATAAATAAACGTTTAATTTGCGTGTTAAAAGGGATCTCCTCCTTCGTGGTATCCTAGTGAATGGAACGCATTTAAAGACGACCAAGCGCATTAACTTTCGTGATACTTTCGACGACTTTTTGTCTTTTCATTCGGCCAAGATCTTTGAATAAAGACATTTCTACAAGGAACTATGAAGAGAGACATGTATATCGTATCCATGGATTGAAAGAAATAGAAATGAAAAGGAGAAAGGGAAAGATGGTGAGAAAAAAAGAGGGAGAAAGAGATACAGAGAGATAGATAGACAGAAATAGAGAGAGAGAGAGAGAGAGAGAGAGAGAGAGAGAGAGAGAGGAAAAGGAAAACGTGTCACGGGATCTGGATACTAGGAGCGAAAGCCACGGGGGACTATTAGCACACATCATCGACAGTCGGCTCGCTGTTCGTGATGCGTCTGTATTGTTGTGCCTGGTTGAGCGTTGGCAGGAGGCGTGGTCTCGCGATAATTCATTCTTGATTGCACGTCTGATACATACGACCAGTAATTATACCGCGGTGTCGAGTGCATTGCCCCGTTCACGAAATCATTCGCACGTAGCGATTTATATACATATATAAAAAGAATGAAAATCCTATATCTATATTATTCGAACTTTCTCATGTGGCTATGGATTTTTTTTTTCACTTTTTTCCTTTCTCTTTCTCTTTCTCTCTCTCTCTCTCTCTCTCTCTCTCTCTCTTGTTCCTTTTTATAATACATTAAATTTGAACCAATATAATATTTTGATTATTGATTGATATAAAAATAAAAAAAGGACAAAAAAAAAAAATAAAAAGAAAACAAAAAAGAAAGAAAAAATGATCACGACATCTTTTGATTGAATTGTGATAAAATGATCGAATTTCAATCGAACAAAAGGAGAGAGACAGACAGACAGAAAGAGAAAGATAGAGAGAGAGAAAGAGAGAGAGAAAGAGAGAGAGAGAGAGAGGGAAAGAGAATAAAGAAAGAAAGATCTTTGAAATTAGATAGATCAATGGTATTGATAACAGAACGAATCGAGAAGTTAACGACGACGATTACGCGGGTACCATTAGTCGAGTCGTGTGGGTCGAAATAGCGCTGACTCGCTACAAGACATACTTCTTTCCCTTCTTTTTCTTTTTTCTCTTCCATCTCTCTCTTTCCCTTTATCTCTCTCTCTCTCTTTCTCTAACAGCAGGTACTATTATTTCGTAATCGTGACGCTTCGCCGTCATTAAGCTGGTACCCTGACAAATGACGAGTTAGAGAAGCGACGTCGAGAATAAGGATAAGTAGAGGAGGAAGAGAGGGAGAGGAGGAACAAACGTGGTGATTCTTCTCGCTCCGAAAACTTGAACTCACCTTGAAATCTTCTCGCGGAGAAAGAGAGAGAGAGAGAGAGAGAGAGAGAGACCGCGCACACACATATATATATATATATATACACACACACACAAACATATACACATATATGTATATATAATATATACCTACCTACATAGCCGTGACCGCGTTTAAGATCCTTGCCGAAGTCCAAATCGTGCACGACGAAACACCTCACGGTCGTTTCGAGCACGGCTTAGGAGAGGATGACGGAACGGTGAGAGGGAAGGAGGGAAGAAAGTTATTGATGATGCACGAGCACGGACAACGCCGGATACTGGATACTATAACGTAAGTCTGTTTTCATCCATCAAGCTAAAGATTCAAGCTTAATATCCCAACACCAGAGAAAGAGAGAGAGAGAGAGAGAGAGAGAGAGAGAGAGAGTATACCAGAGAAGAACGTGGCTCTGCATTTCTAATTCGTCGTGTCTACCTTGGCCCAACCACCTCCCTCCCTCCCTCCCTCCCTCCACTCTCGACCTTCGTACATTCGAAACTCGACCGGTTGCATATTTTCTCTTTTTTCTCCCCATTCTTCTTTTCTCCTCTACTCGACGACATTGCGATGTTCGAATACTAAAATCGTGTATCGAAACGATTAAACTCCACGTAATTTAAAATAATGATTGGATCGATGATTTGTTGAAGACCGAAACGCGGCACGCGATACCACCTTCGAATCACGAGAGGTAGAGTACGGTAGGTGGTAGAAGGAGGTGGAGGAGGAGGAGGAGGAAAAGGGTTAGGAGAAGGCGAGGAGGAGGGGCAAAGGCAGGGACAGGAGGCAAGAGAAAAAGGGAGGGAGGAGGGTGGGGTTGGTTGGTTGGTTGGTTGGTTGGTTAAAGGGGCCATAGCCCCAGAAGAATTTCCGCTCTATAAACTTCAAATCCAATCTGTGCCAGTACATCAAGCGAGCAGCAAACATAAGCTTGGCAAAATATTGGCGCTTCGTTTCACCGTCACGTACGTGCGCTCGCTCGTTCGCGAGACGAAGAGACGAAGAGAGAAGGGTCTTGTCCCTTTACGAAGGATCGCCAAAGTCGTTCCTCTCTCTTCCTTCGTCTAAGCACAACCGGCTCTTGCTCGTTCTCTCTCTCTCTCTCTCTCTCTCTCTCCCTTATACGATATACACCGATACATATAGATTGTACATATGCTGCGCCCGTGAAACTCCCCGTAGGCTGTTTGTTCGCTTCTACACATGAGCCCTGGCATTATGCGAGCTTGATTACCAATCGTAAACGTTTGCTCTCCTTACACGTGAATCCAACTAACGTGAGTTACGTAGCTTTAGTTACGTCACTCCTTCATATCGTGAAATATAGTAGCTTTCTCTATAACTTTCTTGAGTTTCGTTCGAAATCTTTCTCCATTAATCTATACTCTTTAAATTATCTCGAAAGCTAAAATAATTAAAGATATCGACTTTGGAAAAATTTTCATCGAATAATATTCCAAAACGTTCGTAATCATTGTAACGGATAAAAAAGTGTAATATTGATTTCGAACGATCGAACGAAGGAAAAATGTTCGTTGATCTTTATCTTATATTTGAAATTGAAAGTAAGAAATATAATATAGCGAACTAGGGAAACGTAGAGGAAGATATTAGAGAAGTTGAAAATCTATTTCAAACTTCTAGTCGGTGTAGAGTCTTCCTCTCGTTCGTAACTTAGTGGCTAGCAAGTTTGCAATTAAATCCTGGTAACTACGTTCCTGTTTTTCGATCTACCTCTACCTCTCTACCTTTCTACATCTATCTCTTTCTCTCCCTTTCTCTCTACCTTTCTACGTCTATCTCTTTCTCTCCCTTTCTCTTTCTCTCTCTCTCTCTCTCTCTCTCTCTCTCTTCTTCCTTCTAGATTCTGGGCTAACTTGTTCCCGAAAGTTGGATTAACCGACGAGAAGTTGAAGTTCGATGTGCGGCAGTTTCGCGGGTTCTCCGCGAACTTCTCTCTTCTACTCGATCATAGGCTCTCCTCTCAACTCCTTCCTATCCTCACCCCTCCCCTCCTCTCTTTCTTTCTCTCTCTCTCTCTCTCTCTCTCTCTCTCTCTCTCTCTTTGCTACCCTCTTTCGTATTTTGTCGTTTCGCGCGTAGGAGCGCGCGTAGAAGCGCGAAAGGGTTGGAATCGAACAGATGCGGTCGTAGTTGCGTTTAGGGATAATTACGAGAACTCGAGAGGCTGAACTTTGGAACGCCGCTATCGCGCCATGTGCCGATCGAAGTGCTCGAAACTTTGCCGAGTGGCAAACGAGAGAGAGAGTCTGATGCGAGACAGTGGGGTGGCAGGCGTTTACTTGCGAAGCTTTATCTTTTTGGAAAAAATAAGAACAAAAAAAAAAGAGGGAGAAATGTAATATATATGTATACATATATATATATATATATATATATATATATATATATATATATACGCACCTATATGACCCTTTTGTTTTTTCGATTTATTCGAGCTTAATAATATATTTGGATAAATTATTGAGTGATTCATTGAAATTATTTTTCATAGAAAGACCAACTTGTCATATATCCAAATAAGAATATATCAATATATATATATCATGTTCAATTTTACTAAATAATCATACGTTCACTATTTCCTTATTTTTCCATGGATAACATTTGTTATAAAGTTGAATCATTAACCAATCTCCGCTACTCAAATATTATACGGAATATAAATATTTAATATATATGGCATGAAGGAGAAAGTAAATAACAATGTAGAAATAGGAAGAATAAATAAGTATAGGGAAAAAACTAGGAAAATAGGAAAACTGACTGCAGTAGCGTGGAGAAGGAAGTCGCGAGTCGGATGGCGTAACCGAAATTACTTAGTCCGCCCTTTCAGAGGCAACCGAGGAGAAAGAACTTGTTGCACGGCTAAGCCGCGGCCGTCGCGTCGGTTAAAATATCGGAAATTTAAGCATCAGTCCCTATCCCCACCTTCAACTTCCACCCCCATTCCCACCACCCTTATCCCTCCCATCCCTATCCCTAGTCCCCCCGACCACCACAGCCACCACCAACAACACCAACGGCCACCATCGTTGCTACAACCACCACGACGACTCAGCTCGGATTTACGTTTCGTCCATTCCCTCCTTTTACTCCTATTTACCTCCCCCTTTTTTGTGCACGTGATCCTGATCTTTTTATCATACCGATTCGAATTCGAGTCTCGCATAAAGCTTTTCAATCGACTCCGATCGATTATTTACTCTCACCACCACGTTGATAATTTCCGATTATTTCACTAATACGAACTTCTATGGTCCTTGCATCGGCATTAATTAGCGCGGATTAGTATTCACGTTATTTATTACTACGATTGTACAGGTAAAACCGAGTTGTTCGCTCGTCTCCATATGTAGATATAACTCCAAAACATCTCCTCCCATAGTCGTTCTATCTCTCCCTCTCTCTCTCTCTCTCTCTCTCTCTCTCTCTCTCGCTCTCTCTCCCCCTTTCTCTCTCTCTTTCGATAATCAATTTCCAGCAAATAATTGAACGATTTCACTATTCAAGCTGCTCGATACATCGGCCATAGCGTTGGGTAAAACGCGTCGAAACGTGACTCGTCTGACTTTAGAAAAAATTCTGTAAAAAAGGAGAGGGAAAGGGAGGAGGGAGGGAGGGAGGGAGGGAGGGAGGGAGAGAGGGAGAGAGAGAGAGAGAAAGAGAGACATAAAGAGAACGAGAGAGACGAGGGAAACAGGGAGAGGAGGAATTAGCAATAACAATAATGGCGGTCGATAATAACGAAATAGCGAGGACAGAACGGAGCTGCCCGGTATGCCAGAAAAACAGGAGGACAATACGTCAACGCGGCGAGTATAACGATTCTTCGAAACAATAGGCCATCCTCCGTTTCTAATTAGACGTCATTAAAGCGACTCATTCGCACACACTGGAAACGAAGCTTTAATAACCACTATCATCGAACGGATTCATCGATACGGCCGACACGTATCCGCTGTTAATGCTTCGCGAAACCTTCTCTTTCTATCTATATCTATCTCTGCACAATATCTCCATCTCTCTCTTCCTTCTACATCCACCTTCTCCATCTCGGCTCTTCCTCCTGTCTCTCTCTCTCTCTCTCTCTCTCTCTCTCTCTCTCTCATCCCACCATCCAGAACGGGACGCGCATCATCGCATTAATTAGTTCGAATTAGTGTTGTACCTGCTAATTGTCGCGCTTATTGTTTCGAAGCGCGAAACGAATTCATTGTCTCTTGCGTGCCCGGAATCGTCTACGTCGACGATGACGATGACGATGACGACGATGGTTGTTGTCTATCCTTCTCTTTCTATCACGTTCCCTTTCCTTTCTATCTATTGTCCTTCTATCCCTCAAGAGTTTTCTTTCTTTTTTTTTTTCTTTTTTTTTTTCTTTTTTCTTCCTTTTTCTTTTCCCTTTTTTTTTTACTTTTGTTTTCTTTTTTTTTTTCTTTTTTTTTTTTTTTTTTTTTTTTTTTACTTTTTTTTCCACTTAACGCGCGACGTAGGTAAATATATATATGTATGTATGTATGTATTATGTTTGGCGAGGAAAACCAACTGGAAGTCAACGAGGGAATCGAAGCTATTAAATGGCCGGGAAAAGTCCCGCGAGTATTTGTATTGGTTGCAAGCAATAAGGTTGACGATCGGAATTGTGTAAGTTCGACACGATTCAGATTCAGCGATATTCAAAAATGGGAAGGACGGAGACAACACGAACGGCGGCCATTTATCTTTTTCCCTTATTTCCCATGATGATTTACAAGAAAGGTCTTATTAATTATTATTATCGTATTCGTCATGATCAACGTTATATAATAAGTGCTCGGGGATCGAGCGGTTCTTCTTTTTTCTTGTTTTTTCTTTTTTCTTGTTTTTTTCTTTCGAATCGCGATTGTCAATACGCGCAAATATTGTCACGCTCGTACGGTTATCATTTTTCTTCTTTTGTTTCTTTTCTTTTTATTTTTTATTTTTTATTTTTTATTTTTTTTTTTTTTTTTTTTTTATCCGACTAGAGAATAATTTCCTTTTTTCAAGTACTCTTCGGTAGTATGCAGATGTTATGTTAGATATTCTTCTTTCCCTTGCGATGACGAGGACGGTGTTAACGATAATACAAATGTATTTTATAAAAAAAAAAAAACAAAAAAAAAAAAGAAACAAGACAAGAAAATAAGAGAAATACGTTTGACCTGAATTTATATAAATGCGTCCTGTATTAATTTTACAAATCGGCGAAAGAAATATATATTATCCATTTTCTTTCTTTTTTCTTTTCTTTCTCTTCCTTTCTTTTTCTCGATTTTCGAGAATGGGATAGTTTCGATGTAACGCATGAGATAAAGAGCAAAACAGGACGTTTCCATGGACCGAATCCCAGGAAGCGAAGAGACGCCATCGCAAATCCACCGGCGAGCTAAACGATTTTTCTCACAAGCAGTAGGTAGTCGCACACGTGAGACTACCTGCTCAGATTCCGACAGGCCCTTCGTAAGGAAGGGCCGCCGTGCTCCAGTTGGCAAAAAGGTTCCCACGACATAGGATACGCTCCTCTGGCGTGCGGCCATCTTAGATCGTGCTCGGAGAGGGAGAAGAGAGACGCTTTCGTCTCACCCTTCGTCGATCTCGAAATCTCGAAATACGCATGGAGATCTCCCCTTTCGTCGATTAATTTTTTTTTTTATATCCTTCATGGTACATATCGATGCTGTTGCTACTACCACTACTGCTGCTGCTGCTGCTGCTGCTGCTGCTGCTGCTGGTGGTGCTGGTGGTGCTGCTGGTGCTGTTGTTGCTGCTTGAGAGAGAGAAAGAGAGAGAGAGAGAGTCATATCGTTGGAAATTCAAGAAGTGCTTTGTTTTTCTTTTCGTTTTCTTTATTTTCTCACAACGTTTCATCGAATATATATATATATATATATATATATATATATATATATATATATATATATATATATAAAAGGAAATCGTTCGAACATTTCGACACGAATTCTTCTATAGAAAAGTGTGAAATTAAATGTTACCATCGTATATGAACGTTTTCACAAACTTGCGTATTTAAAAATATTGTTAACGAAGAGACATGTGAGTCCGTTGTTTTTTCGTTTCATCGATTGTCACATTAAAAAATTCTCATTATTAATCTAACATTAAGTGCTGATAAATTTTTAATGAAATATCTTGTTCTCAATAAATTGTTTGAAACAAGGGTGCGTGGGTATTCATCATATTCATTATCGAAAATGTTCGACAAACTTTGAGGAAAGTTTCATTTCGCAGTATACCAATGAATATGCAATAAATAGTAAAAGATATTCGGAGTTAAAACTAAAATGTTCAACCGACGTTCAACAGAGTGAAATAGATGTTATTTTTTTCTTTCTTTCTTTTTCTTTTCTTTTTTTTTTTTTTGCAAAGCGAGCACCTGGTATAGTCTGCATAATAATTTAATATGCTGCAAACGAGTTTTCGCTACCTGTGTTTGCTTAGTAATAATATATGAAAGGATCAGGTGCATTGTATCGCGAGGTAACCATTTTGTTGACGTCGTTGACCCCATCTCTTTTTTCATTATTACCTGCTGCAGACGAAGTGCGGTCAACAAAGAGATCATCTGTCGAGTAGAGAGAAAGAGGGAGAGAGAGAGAGAGAGATAGTGAAAAAAGACAGAGAGAGAGAGAGAGAGAGAGAGAGTAGAGAGAAAAAGAGAGAGCGAACGGCTGGAGAGAAGGACGTCTTCTTTCCGTCAATGCGATCGAGTGAAGCACGACGCGGCGAGCACGTAAAAGCGGTCCAGCTACTGCTCTCCATTCTCGAGAAACTGCGAAGAAAGAAATGCTAACAAAAGCGGCAACGAGGAACAATTTGCAACAAAGTGCTTGTACGGTGCAACATCGTTGTCCAGCTTCAATGCTAGGTAACGAACACGTGTGGAAACTACACGAGTAACAACCAATGAAAAAGCGTCTCCTCGAGAAACATTGCTGCGGTAGGATAATTATTCCGAAGGAGTTCTCTATATGTGATTGTCGAGAAAAAAAGAAAAAAAGAAAAAAAGAAAATGAAAAACAGAAAAAAAGAGAGAGAGAGAGAGAAAAGAAAGAAGAAGTAAGGAAACGAAATGTTAGGGGAAAAAAAATGATAAAGGAATTTTCAAGAGGGACTATTAAAATAATTTGAAGATGAATAAAATTTAAAAGAATCGCGATAGAAAACTGACGAAACATTCTGATTTATCTATTTACGATCGGTTTCATCTACGATGAACGATCAAGATTAGATCAAAATCTACGGATTAGATCAAGAATTCCTTGGACAGTTGCCGTGGATCGTGGAACGGACATTGGCATTGTGATGCTTCCCAGTGATCGTTAATCAACTGAGAACCACTGGGAGTGCTCATTGTGGGCGGGTTATTAATCAAATGAGAACTACTGCGGCCTATTGTTGGATTCTGGCAGGGGTTCCATGACAGGAGAGCAAGACAGAGAGGAGAGGCCACTGAATGAAGAGGGAGAGAAAGAGAGAGAGACAGAGAGAGAGAGAGAGACAGAGAGAGAGAGAGAGAGAATGAGAGAGTGAGAGGAAGTGAGAGAGATGGTCACTACTAAAGAGGGACAAAGAGAGAGAGAGACAGAGAAAGAGATAGATAGATAGATAGATAGATAGAGAGAGAGAGAGAGAGAGAGAGAGAGAGAGAGAGAGAGAGAGAGAAGGCAGAGGAATATCATCCTAGAGAAGAAAGGAAAGACTCTCTTCGTAAGTATCGACCAAAGTTCGAAAAAGAGAAGATATTTTTATACCTTCGTTCTTATCAATGAAATTATATCATATAATAGAAAATTTGGACTAATACGATAAGATTTCTCTAAAGATAATATTAGAAATTTTATTATTATTATTCATAGATATTATTCGTCTCTTATAATAATTGAAATGCAAGATGACATCAAACGACATATCGATTGACGTACGATGAAGAAATACTTTCGGCAGATTACGATTTTAGGAGAGTTTCTTTTTTTCTTTTTTTTTTTTTTTCTTTTTCTTTTCTCTTTTTCTTTTCTCTTTTGTCTCTTTTCTCTTTTTCTTTTCTTTCTCATCCGGATGATGAGATAATCCGTGACAGTTTACTTACTAGTAAGTTTGTTCGGACGCGCGGAAGGATTATCGTTGAATCTCGTTGTACTTTGTACCGTGAAAAGTGACAAAAAGATTCGTGAAAGAGGACGATCTAGAATAAAGGTTCCGACGGGCGGTCAGCGCGAGGACGTCGTCGAGCACCTGGAGATATTTTTCCAAGATTACAAATCCCACCCGTCGACATTGCCACCGTTCAATTTCGTTCGCACCTTATTTTTCTCCTTTCTCCCTGTTCTACGAAAGGAACAAAAAGGAGAAGAAAAGAAAAAGAGAAAAAAAAAAAAATAAATAAAAAGGAGAAAAGAAAAAAAGAGAAATAGAAAATTTCTTTATTCCTTTGGATTTCGATTGCAGCTAAATTTTTATTCGTAAAAGGTACGAACGAGAAAATAAGATTCGAATAGGTAAAACGCAAGAGACGAGAATTATTTTATTAGTCGACTTTCTCGAGAAAGGTAAAAAGAAAGAGCGAGAGAGAGGGAGAGAGAAAGAGAGAGAGAGAGAGTGAAAGAAGAGAGAGGAAGAGAGAAAGAGAGAAAAGTCGAGAGCTGAGTATTTACAATCGCGCTAGACAAAAGCGAGTGCTTTTTCTGGAAAAGGCCGTGGTAGAGAAGAACGCCACGACTGGTTGAGATTAAGTCACAAAAGAAGAGGTATAACGTTCAACGATTTTCCTCTCTCGCATAAACGGATCTAACATCGTTTAACCCAGGACGCGTGCTAGCAGGACAGGGTGTAAAGGTAAGAGGATACGGAAGAGCTGAAAAGGATATGGAACGGACGATGAAGAGACGAGAAAAGAAGAGACGAGAGGAGAATAGAAGAGAAGAGAAAAGAGAAGAGAAAAGAAAATAAGAGAGACTAGAAGGAATAAAGGGAAAGAGAGAGAGAGAGAGAGAGAGAGAGAGAGAGAGAGAGAGAGAGAGAGAGAGAGAGAGAGAGAGAGAGAGACAGAGAAAGAGAGAACGCTTTTGTGGCATATTAGAAATCCCGTAATGCGAGAGTGAACGCAACGACTCGGCTCAGGTTCCGCACTCCTACGATTATTCCATGTAATTAAGTCGGCGGAACTTTTCTCAGGGCTTTCAGGCCTTTCCCTGAGTAAGGGTACCGAAGCGAGAGCAGGCAAGCAGCGAGGGACTAAGAGAGAAGCAGAGAGAGAGAGAGAGAGAGAGAGAGAGAGAGAAAGAGAGGGAAGAAGTCAAGACGGAAAGAGGAGAGAAAGAAGAAGGTGGGTGTATAGAAGAGAACCAGAGCAACGTAGAAGAAGGAAAAACGAAGGAGAACGAGGAGAGAGAGAGAGAGAGAGAGAGCGAGAGAGGGAGAGAGGGAAGCAAAGTGCGGTAGGTAGGTGGAGACAACAGGGCGACGAGAACGTGGAGATGCGGGACGTGGAGGCGGTAATTAAGAGAGTTAGTTGCCGGTCTCCCAATTAGGAGGCAGTAGGAGCCAACCCTGCTACCGCGACGCCTTCCGTCCTCTGCCCTGGAGCGAACTCTGACTAAAGACCAACCGTTGCGGACCCATTTCGATGCCGTTCCTCTACTCGCCTACCGGGTGTTCCGATCGAAATCATTACGATTCGACAGCTTCAGTTCAGCTTTATCAATTGCTTCCTTTAAATCTACACTTACTATATATTCGATTTCTACTCATCTTTTTTCTTTAACCCCTCTTTTAACGTTAGAATTGAAACTTTCACCCTTTTCGTACAAGGAACGCGAGCTCTTTTCTTTCTTCCTTCCCCCCCCCCCCCCCACCAATCTTTCTCTCTCTTTCAATCTCTCTTTTTCTCACTTCATTTCTCTTAGGACGAAAGGGGTTGAATAATTGTAACGAGCCATGATCGCACCTCGAACGACGGCGATAAGAATTCGAATAATGGTTGTCGACCGTAGACTTAATGAAACGTCGGAGGATACGAAAGGCTTAGATCTTTTGATTTGGCGAAACGATGACGACAAATCGGGACAATTTAAAAAAAAAAAAAAAAAAAAAAAAAAAAAAAAAAGAAAAAAAGAAAAAAAATAGAACAAGGAGAAAAGGAAAAGAAGAAAAAAAAGAACCGTCCCTTTCGTCCTCGAACTAATGCGATTAATGTAATTAAAAGATCTTATTATTGTCAACGGATGAGCTCATTTTCTCTTTTTTAATATCTCTTCATTGCCTCGTCGATGGTATAGGTTGCTTTTTTGCTATACATACATACATACATACATACATACATACATACATACATACATACATACATATATATATATATATATATATATATATATATAAAACAAAAAAGAAAGGAAAAGAAAATAAGTACAAAGCGAAATGAAAAGAAAATAAAGAAATCGAATGAAAATAAAGGAAATGAAAAGTTTAGAACGATAGATATGTCAGTGAAAGGAAGGATTGAGATTAGTTAAGGTTAAGAAAAGAGAAAAAAGATGGTGTCGATTCGTACGAAGATGGGCTCGCGAGAGGAATATATGTGTATCGAGAAACGTGCGTTGACGCGATATTCGAACTGCAGTCAGGAAGTAAGGCAGAAAAAGAGGTTGCTGCATTGATATTGCACGTATACGACGACGACGACGACGACGACGACGACGACGAGAAGGAGTACGGCGTTCTCTCTTCTCTTCTCTCTTCTTCGTCGATCGCTAGAAAGGGAGCTTGAAAAGATATCGACGCATAGAAACCGGAAACTGGTGTAGGCGGCATGCTTTTCGCGACATATACTGGGGCTTGTCAACCACGTCGTTGCTCTTGCCACGGTAACTTCGAAGGTACATACCTTTCTACCTTCCACGTCCGCTTACGACAAACGCGAAGCCTTCAACAGGTTGCGCGTTTCTCTCGTCGAGATAACGCGTCGACCGATATACGACAAGCGTTTCGAGGCTAGCAACGTTTCCGTTTCGTGCGTCTCACGACTGTCTAAATACATTCATATAACATACATATATACATAAATATGTAATGTATATAGAAATCTATTTTATTCAAGTGCCAAATTTATATGTAGGTACTGTCAATTTTTTCAACCTACTTTAGAGAGAAAGAGATAGATAGATAGATAGATAAAGAGAGAGAGAGAGAGAGAGAGAGATCTCCTATAGTGATCATCGATATTTATTTGCGCGTTATTTTCTTTTATATTCATATTGTCTTTTTTTTTGTTTTTTTTATTATATCATTTTCAAATTCACGAAATTCAAAGATCCATGTACTCGGGGAATTATGAAAATGAACGGACGCTAGGAATATAAAGTTCGTTATTATATCGCGTGCTTCCTTTTTTCAGCCGCCATTTTAAAAAAGGAACGCCCTTCGCTCGTCGTATATATATTCTCTCTCTCTCTCTCTCTCTCCCTTCCCCTTCTCCTAGTGATCCTTGCTCTTTGTCTAAGTTCTCGTTTTGCCCCTGGAGTCGTCGTGGGTCAGGAGAAATCCCTCCCTGCTGATCGGGTGACAGAGGGTCCCGAGGAACTCCTTCGAGCACAAGGAACGAACACCTGGTCGGTTCGCGCGTCGGGGTAGCTCGAGGGAGGACGACGCAGGGAAAAGAGAGGAGGAGAGAGAGAGAGACGAGGTACGAGTAGAGTGGACGAGGGAAGTGGTGGAGGGTGCAACGACCAAGAATTACCATGACAAAAGAGGCCCCGTTGAGGTACCTGGCAGGAGTCCCAGGTGCGTGGGACCTAGTTGCAAAGTTTTAGGCCCCGGTAGCCAACCTCGGAGGGCGTTCCGAGACACCCCCGCCGTGATATACGCCCTTCGACGAGACTGTCACACGATTTCTATCCACAATACCGAATTATCTACGACTTCGGAGACACATCGTAGAAGATATTTCTTTCTATTTTTATTGTTTTTCTTGTTGTTGTTGTTATTGTTGTTGTTAATAATGCCAACAGATTTTACAACATGTCTATGTACTTTAAATTAATTTCACGATTGAAATATTCAATTTATTTTCATAAATTATTGATAAATAATAGGACGATATGATGTAATATAGGGACGAGAGTTACGTACTGGCCGAAGGTTTCTAGAGATCTATCAAATTCCCTATAGACTCCTTTCAATGGAATATCCTACGATGTTCTCCGTACAATTATAGAAGAATAGAGTCAATTAAGAGAAACTACGGTGTCGGTCCAATCTCCTAATAATTATATTCGAATGTAATCTTTCAACGAGATTTTAAACGAAACGTATCGATGATTAAAAACTAAACTAATTTCTAAGAATATTTGAAATAATTCTTCTTTTTTGATAATCTTTTTTTTTTTCTCTAATATGATAATTTTTAATAGAACGTTGATTCTCGTCGTTGCAATGAATCTTTTATTTTGTTCTGTTTTATTATCTTTTTTCCATTTTCTTTTTCTTTTTTTTTTTTTTTTTTTTTTTTTTTTTTTTTTTTTTTTGATCGACGCGTCCAATCTAAAATGCTCGAGCATTGAACGGGGAAAATTAAATACAAAAAAAAAAAAATAAATAAATAAATAAAAGAATAAAAAAAAAAATGGAAAAAAAAAAGAAAGAAAAAAGAAAAAGATTTCGAAAGATTCCAAGCTTACTCTTGAGATATCCGGCGTGTCCGTGCTTATGATTCGAAAGGCATTGCCGACAAGACCGAAACAGAAAGGCCATCACGCACGCGTAAACTCTCGAAGAAGGAATCTCCACGCGTAAGCAAGTGCGACGATGCGTGGACACGCGTCTACCAGGAACAACGATTTCACCGAGCCGTCATCAGAGAATGCCGCCAGCCAAGCTGGCTAAGCAGCCGCTATTACACAGTTGCGATTACAAGGAGTTTCGAGCTCCACCAAGTGTGCTCGGGCATGGTCTTTACTCTCCAGCTGTGTTTTCCATTTACCAACCAACCTTGCCTCTCTCCTCTCTCCTCTGTCTTCTATGTTATATACATTTTCGAAGAAATGAAAATTTTCGACTAAATAAATTCATTAAAAATTTTCCTTACGTGCGACAATAATCATATACGAGTACATGTCTATATGGATATGGAAATAATGGCTTGAATATTTCTTTCGTTTCTTCCCCCTCCCTCCCACCCCATTGATCCGAGACAACGGTGAAATATTTTTACGATCATTTTGCGACTCAAGTAATGATATATATATATATATATATCATTAGCAAATTTTAAAATATCCAGACGTGAGATAAAATCTTTCTTACGTCGTATCTAAAAAACGAAACGATATTTTTTCTCCTTGTTTTTTTGTTTTGTTTTTTTTTTTTTGTTTTGTTGTTTCTTTTCCTAATTTTCGAACAAAATCGAGCGCAAAACACGAATGAGTTTAATGCGATTATTGATATTTCAAAATTCGTAAAGGAAGGCGATAAACGTCGACGGTAATGAGAGAGAAAAAAAAAAGTGGGGAAAATTCTTTGCCAAGCGAAGGAACCTTTTATTACCTACCTTGCACGGAACATAAACGAGCGTAACACGTTTCAGGTGGAATGGCCGATGGTACGGCGACGTCGACGACGGCGACAGCCACCCAAGCTACGTACAAAGGCTATTTATTTTGGGTTATTGACTACGGCAAATATT
The DNA here is from genome assembly GCF_912470025.1 of Vespa velutina. Classification (NCBI taxonomy): domain Eukaryota; kingdom Metazoa; phylum Arthropoda; class Insecta; order Hymenoptera; family Vespidae; genus Vespa; species Vespa velutina. The sequence continues at coordinate 19,399,367 of NC_062188.1, read as the reverse complement.
ACACGAGCGGTGCATTGTGCGTAGGACGGAGCCCTTGATATTAGCATAGCGCGTGAATCGAGTCACCACACCGCTCCCGCACTATTCCCTTCGCTCTATCTCTCTCTCTCTCTCTCTCTCTCTTACTCTATGTCTATCTATTCTATATATATATATATATATATATATATATGTGTGTGTGTGTGTGTGTATACATGAGCACACACACACACACACACACACACATATATATATATATATACACGTACGCGGTACATGCATAGAGAAATGCGGCAACTACCCCGGGGCAAACGCTGCTCATTGTATGGCTCTCGCGTACCTTCACCGATCCCAAGAGGACCATGAGTAACGTTCGAAATACATGTTAGAAAATGAAAGAAATTTGTTTTCTTTAAAATCGACGATTTAAGCGCGATATTTCTCGCGATAGAAAAATTCATATTGGATAATACGTACGAAACGAATAGATAAATATACGTAGGAATGTTATATTTTTTTATTGGATATAATGTATGATAATTTGTTTAACAAACGTAACGTAATAATAAACTTGAAAATATAAGAATATTATTTTAATAGATTTAAAATGATGTAGCGGATGAGAAATCAACTAACTCTCGACGAGGATTATCCTATTTTAAAATGACGATATATCAATGTCTAGGAAAATGGAATTTAAATAGAACTTTCCGGGAGTTAGGATCAAGTAAAAGTTATCTTAATGTATCTTAATGACGGTAAAGTAGCTTACTACGTACATAGTAAGTTTTCATTAATTAGAAGCGTTTAGACGGCCTAAAACTCATCGTGAACGACGATGTCGTGGTCTTATCTCTCAGAAACGTGTCGCGAGTTATCGTCATGGACGTTACACTGGCCGATATTATCCCTGGTGTACGAGCGGCAGTGATTAATCTTAGCTCGAGTCAGGACACGCCGTATCCCGAAGATCCTGCAGCAAGGTAATGATCCGTGGCACACACGATAACCGAGCATCGCTAGGAAGGGCTGGATAGGGAGTCCAACACTTGGAGCACGTCCTATGGCTTGTCCTTCGACTTCCTACAACACGTTCCCTAACACTTATCGATGATACGAAAAGTACATGAAAGTACTTTCTCCGGATATCTACGGATACCTAATTGTAACCACGAGAAAGATATATTTTCAAGTATCGATAGATATAATATTTTTATTTTCTAAAATGAATTAATTATAACGACATTGATAACTCGAATAATAAATACGTTTAAACGATTGATTCAATTCTTTTTTGTTCGTTTTTTTTTTCTTTTCTTTATTATTATTATCATTATCGATAAATATATTGCGTATATCGTATTACGAAAATATTTAACGGAACACCCTGTATATATCCGTAAATACTTAAATCTATATACGTATGTTGTCGTGAGAGAAACCAGTGCCGTCTATGTCTCTCGGTCTTGTCCCAGTCTCGTCCCAGCCGCGTGAAATCAATGTTTCATAAGCATGGATAACACAACCGACCGCTGTGTACACCGTGTCCAATGTACATCTTGATTTAGTAGGTCCGGTAGACGCATTTAGGTAGCTCCGTTCGGTCTTCGAAGGTAAGCTTAGGGTGGACACGCCGGTTGTCCCGCTTCCTCGCGAGCTGTCTCGTTAGCAACAGAACGACGGCTAGCAAACCGTACCAGATCGTGGAGAGAAGGAGGAAGCAGGGTGAAGGGGAAGAGAATGAAAGAGAAAGAGAGAGAGAGAGAGAGAGAGATAAAGCTATCTAATAAAGCAATTCCGTTATGGTAGCCGGCGTAATATGAGAAGCTATCCGCCCTCGTTGAATGCGTCGAGATTTTTGTGCGGTTACCTGTGCGCTACCCGAAGAAACTGAAGTGAAGCAAAGAATGAGAGAGAGAGAGAGAGAGAGAGAGAGAGAGAGAGAGAGAGACTGGTTCTGTACGGTACAGTCGGCAGAAAAGTGCACTCTCGAGTACTTTAAAGCGTTTTCGAAGTAATTTTGAAGTCTACCAGGAGAACTTGCTCTACGGTACTTTTAAGAGTACAACAGAAGGAGAACCAAGCTTTTTTTAAACACAATTCATTACGACGACTCCGGCAAGGTTCTTAATAATTTCCAATTAAGATAGAAAACGCGAAGGAAACGATCATACCCATTGCGAAATTCTCACAACTTTCCATAGGTTACTTACTTATGAATAAAGAGAAGAGGGGGGGAATAAATCTTTCTTTGACAATTTCAATCCGATGTTTATTAATACGAATAGAAATTTTTATTTTGAATTTTTATAATGTTTAATCAAGAACATTCGTAAGGTCATATAAATCTCGATCGTCTTTGACAATTAAAATCGCATTGTCAAATATATATTACAAATGTTTTCTCTTGGATATTTTTGTTTGTTTTATTAAAAGAAAGAAGAAGAAGACGAAGAAAAGGAAAAAAAAAAAAAAAAAGAAAAAAAAGAAAAAAGAGAAAAACACAAAGAAGGAACACATGCGGCGTTATAGTATCCACAGAGTCGTGGCAGTAAGCCAAATTAACGCGAAGCTAACACAGAAGTTTAATCGCGTCGCGAATCTTACAGAGTCGACTCCCGAAAACTAAGTTTCTCGACAATGCCGACCTATATAGCTTCATTAAACTCGCGGGCATTCGTCAAGTCGAATAGCATTCGTGACGCCTCCGGACTTTCAACGAGCGAATTAGGGAGATTTACAGCCATGGAACGTGACCGTGGCGCGTCTGGCTCGGAATGGATCGTATCCACTTTTCGGCTTGACCCTACAGGCCGCTTGCTTATGTCCCTGCTACTGACTGTTGACCCTACGACCTGGCCGCGAGGCAAGAGACGTAGAGAAATCGCCGGATGTGGGAAAACTTTATGGAATATCAATGGTAATCCTCTAACAACTATTCGTTTCAAGATGGTCGATTTTTTTTTTTATTACTTTCGCTTTGAACAAACTTTTAATAATATCGATCGAAAAAGGTCAAATAGTTAGATTTTTAATAGAAAAATATTGATTATTCGATTGAACGTTGATTACGCGAATTATTTAACAAAGAAATTAATATGGCACATGTCAACGTGTGTTGGCTCTAGCACGAAAAACGGCACAAGCCAAGAGACGAAGAGAAAGAGAGAAAGAGAGAGAGAGAGAGAGAGAGAGAGAGAGAGAAAGAGCGAGAGAGGAAGACAAACCCCTTTTGTCTTTGAGCTGTCGTAGGGGCTCGGAGGGTTCTCACAAAAAGTCTCGTGGTACCCAGCCGGAAGCTGGTGTCGTTGCACGAGTCCAGGGGTACTCGAGAACTCGGAGTGCGGCACTCGTAGCCGTACGAAATCCTGTCCCAATCCCACGGTGTAAACGCCATGGGGGTCCGCAACAGGATCCTCCGGTTGACGAGCGCGCGCGCGCACACGCATACTTACATATTTACACGTTCATACGTATCGAAAAACGAGTAGGTTTACTATCGTATACGTGAACGATCGTCGGTTATAAATCATTAGAGAGACCGAACGATTAGTCCCTTTGCGGAGGGGGTGGAAATGATGGCGAGTAGTTGTAGACAGTGGTGGTGATTCGAGTTCGTAGAAAAGGGAAAAGGGGGGTCAGGAATGATTATTGCCATGGCAGGAGGTTGCTCTTAGGGAGAGAAATTATTAGTAGTCTCTGATTGGAGCTACTTCCCTTTCGAAGAGGGTTCTGATGTACTAACGAGTGCCTTCATATCTACTGGACCTTTCTCCAAGGTTTACTATCATTTCGAACAAATCCATAATATTTACGTAACGAGAAAATCCGAACGATTCGATAATCGATCGATATATAAACCTTCCTTGATAAATCGATATACTATATATTCCTTCACGTATCCATTTATGACGTATCATTTACCGATCTCTCGAAATATCTCATTGGATCGTTTCAAATCCAATTCTTTCGAGTAGAGATTATGAATTTAATTTTAAATAATATATATATATATATATACACACTTAAATATAAATATAAATGAACTCTCGAAAGAGACAGGCAATGGCATGTATTTTATGAATCTATATATAATAAGACATCGAGGCAAATCGTAGAGATCGTTTCGACGTGGAGCTTACGTTCGTTACGCTCGGAAACGAGGGAGGCTGCCCTCAAATCAACCCCCCCTCCCTCAGAAATTGTGCGCTCTTGCAGACACAGATGATAGTCTAACTATCCCACAGTGGCGAGGCATTAGGGCACCGTAACGCGCGATCGCTCTACCCCCGTGCTTACGAAGGGTGACCGTCCTCGTTCTTCCCTACCCCCTTACCCCACCCCATCACCCCACCCTTCTTCTTTTCTCCGCTGTCGTCTCTTCGTTCCGACAATATGCTCGATCGTCTGCACCCTTCCTCTACCGCGCACCTCTAACCCTCTTCTCCTCCCTCTCTCTTCGTCCAAGCATATGGCTAGCCAGCATATCGAATAATCCGATTTATTATACGCACATTGGCATACTACCTCCTATATACGTATCTATAGTTATCCTGATTTTATCGTGACATCGATATCGACTCCCATCATCATCCCGTTATATTATTAAATCTGAACATGACGAATTAATGATTTTGTCTCATGCGATTTCTATATATCTCAATTTCGTACTTTTATCGATTATGTAATTTCTAAAATGATTTCTAAAAAGATTTCTAAAAATATTTTTGCTAGGGGGAAAAAAAAAAACGGAACAAAAGAGGTCTACCTCGTCTCGTTTTTCTTCTTTTCAATTTTTGGGTTTTTTTTCTTTTTTTTTTACTTTTTTTTTCTTTTTTTTTGTTCTTTTTTTTTTTTTTTTTTTGTTACTTTGGAAACTTACTTTCCCAAATGAATTAACACGCAGTTTGTAATGCGTTAATTAAATTAAGACGACGAGCGTGCGAAAAATAATTAAGACCGCGCCGTGGACGGCCACAAAGAGAATCGTGTACCTACGATTCTCTTTGTCAAAAGAAACAACAAGGTTGTCGGAGAGCGGAAACAAAAAAAAAAAAAAAAAAAAAAAAAAGAAAGAAGGAAGGAAGGATGGAGAACACAGACGTTTCTTTTTTCTTCCATTCAGTTCGTTATTGTCCAAACATCTCGCGCATATGATTTTCTCGTAATCAAACGAAACGTTTTTTCCTTTACTGGTGAAACAAGAAAAAAAAAAAAGAAGAAAAAAAAAAAAAAAGAAAAAAGAAAAGAAGGAAAACTTTATTGCACGCAAAGAATTTTCTTGTTTAAATGATTCTGGTAAAATCAAAGTAACAACGATTATAAGACAGGGAGGGGATAGGGTCGGAGTGAGGAAAGAAAAAAACATTCGTTCGGAAAAAAAAAATGAAAAAAAAGAAAGAAAGTTAACAAAAAAAAAAAAAAAAAAAAAAAACAATGAAATCATAGACACTTTTAATATTTACATAATCAAACGGAATCAGTGTGTAAGTTTCTGACACTTCAACTAAAGAAATGAAGTTAGGGGATGTCCCTCATGTAAACGGTACGTCAAATAGAATTGGTCCTATAGGAAATTCAATGATGTTCGTATGGTGTTTTTAACCCTCCGAGAAAATGCGTTCCCAAAGCATAGCCACAGATTCACTTAGCACCAGTTAACACGAGCCGAATACTCTCCAAGCTCCTCCTTTGCGCAACAACTATTTACCCCCCACTTCTCTTTCTCTCCTTTTCTTTCCCACTTTTGCACGTACCCTATATATCACCACGTTACTCGGCCGACCCTAACATAGCAAAAAGGGGGACACACCCCTTCGCCACAATTCACGCCCTACCGTGCGCTCTAACAATGCTATATACAGACTTTTTAATATCAAAGTACCTACCAATTTCCACGGCCGACCTTTGCTAAATTTTCAAAAAAAAAAAAAAAAAAAAAACTATAATAATCTTAATCCCTGACAACTTACGAATCATTTTCATCACAAATCAATGATAAATTTTTATTTTAACGATACTCGTTATATTATTAAAATTCATTTTCATAATTTTTCATTATCAGACCTAACGAAAAGAAAAAGAAAAAGAAAAAGAAAAGAAAAATGGATGAATTTTAAATGAATGAATTTATTCAATTTTCGTAATGATTCGAACTATATCGATCGATCTTTAAAATTTCTAGACGCGTTCTTAGGCAAAACCAATGAGATTCGATCCATTATGAGAAATGAGTCTATCGGGACCCTAGCTGAGTTCTGTGTTTAGAAGCACAAGGGGTCGAGGAGGTTGTGTCGTTCCGTGTAGGCGTCAATCACACACCACGCATATATTTTCCTGAATCGGAGTTGGACCTCTAACCTACCCTTCTTCCCATCCTCCCAGTGTGGCGTCTATGGCAGTGCCTGAAACACACCCCCAAGAAGAGAGAGAGAGAGAGAGAGAGAGAGGACCCCCCTCACGCGTACTCCGATGTTGGCTAAATAATGGGACCAAAAGGGGGGAAGTAGGAGGGTAGAAAGAGAGAGAGAGAGAAGGGGTACTACACGACGTGTCAACTGCTTTGACATCGCACGACATTTCCTAGCTACTCGTATGAGTGTCCGTGTGGAGCCTTAACTCAGCCTGGAGAATTTGATTCCAGCTAGTATAAAGGGTCTCGTGTCTCGGCCCTCTTGTTCTCTGCTTGGACCACACCGAGCTCACGCAGAGAACGATTCGAGTTTCCTAGCAGATGGAAGTAAAACGTTATAAAACAAACTTTCGTCATCGTCATTGTCATTTTCTTTCTGAGACAAACGAATTATTTAATGATATCATAGAGATACGAAAAAAAATTCACTTTATTCCTATATCCGTATCCGTTTGAAAGTTCGAATTGAAAGCCAGCTAGAGATGAGAGTAGAAAGAGATTTTGTAAGACCCTATCGAAGGGTAGAAGGGTATAAAGGGATGTTCATCTGGTCGTAAAGTACGAAGGAATGAGCGGACGGATTTTATCGCGGCTGTTTTAGAACTTTCATCGGAGTGAACCTTACTCCCCCGAGGGACGATGTATCAGGCTCGGTTTAAAGTATTTCGCCTCGTTATCGATAGGCCTTACGGCACTCTATCTCGAGAATCGATCCACCTGATAATGGCTTCCGAGGGACGAAATCCGATCGACCTGATCTCGTGCTCGTGGCCCGTGCGTTTCAAAACACTCGAGGAGGCAAAAGGTCGTTGCGTATTGTTGGCTTCTGAACAAGAAGAAAGAGAAAAAAAAGAAAAGAAAAAAAAAAGAAAAAAAAAGAGAAAGAAAAATATCTGCCTTTAAAATGAGCATGACGAAGTTTGACCAAACGGTAAAGAAAAGGGAGAATAGAGAAAAGGATATAAAAAAAAAAAAAAAAAAAAAAAAACAAAAAAAAAACAAAATAAAAGGAAGAAGAAGAAGAAGAAAATAAAAAAGAAGTACAATTTATTACGTATTCTAAACGCGGAAAATGGTTGAAACGCTGGTTATCGATGTCCACGAGATGAACGATTGTAATCGAGTGTAAAAGGTTGTTGTGTATCGGGAGTATTCTAAAATAATAATCAGTTCATTCTGCGCCCACGCGGATTGACGAATTTCTCGGTGGTCATCAGAGATTCCATGCGCGTTCGCACGGTCGTATATGGGAGGCTTCAATCATGCCAACATTCAGTCCTACGACGAAAGCGACGTGCCGCGAACGAGATAGACGAATTGCGAGTACTTTGAAAGAGAAAGAGTCCTAGCGGAGGAGAACGAGAGATCGAGAATGTAGAGTATACGATAGAGATAGAGACAGAGAGAGGGAGAGAGAGAGAGAGAGAGAGAGAGAGAGAGAGAGAGAGAGCTTCCGTGCGCACAAATCAACCAACCAACCAACCAACCAACCAACCAACCAACCAACAACCAACTCGATTCGCGAAACTCACCAATTATTTGCCCATTCGTTGGCAACGTGCACCAAATCTACAAGTGTTTACCCTCTGCTCCACCTTCGAACCGACTCTAACGTGAGGGTAGCTTCGATTCGGATCTCATTGAATGGGAGAATGAAAGTGAAAGAGGAAGAGAGAAGGGAGAGAAAGAAAATGAGAGAAAAAGAGATAGAGAGAGTGAAAGAGAGAGAGAGAGAGAGAGAGAGAGAGAGAGAGAGAGGAAGAGGGTGAGAGAAAAGGATAAAAACGGAAGACAAAAAATAATGGAAAGACCATAGGGTGGATAGAAAGGTGGAAAATCGCTGATTTCTCGTAAAAATCGACCGTCCACCTCGACTCCTTTTTTTTTCTTTCTCTCTCTCTCTCTCTCTCTCTCTCTCTCTTTTTCCTTTCTTCTTCTTCTCGTTTTATCGGGTTCTCCCTCCTCTCGCGGTGCCATCGAAATGGTCCTAATTGGTCGACAATAATTATCACCGCCGACGTTCCAAGCCGTACCACTGGCTTTTCCTTCGGCGGCGAAATTTTATTTCAGCCGAGCCGGAAATTGCCGATTCGACGATGCGGGTCAAGCTGAGCCAGCTTTCGGTGGAAAAGAGAGACAAGAGATCGACGCTAGCAATGCTTGGAGAAGCAGGAGGTCGTGATAGAAGAGGAAGAGGAGGAAGAGGAGGAGGAGGAGATGGAGTGAGAGGTATGACTGTAGGAGACGAGAGGTTGCAAAGGTGTCGAGAGTGTTACGCCCAGCTTCCCGTTCTCCTACAAACGTATTCTTTCATCTACACGTACGTGTGCCCGTTTATGTGTGCATGTTGGTACATATATTCACACATATACACAAGCACACGCATGTGCGATCAACCACGCACACAGGTATTAGTACACCAACAAATGGCCGACATATTTTATAATTGATTCCATCGAATTCGATCGCCGATAATGACGTGTAAACACTAATTACCGCGTGCGCTGCTACTAATTAGAGGTTGTTATAGCCAACGAAACACACCCAGTGGTGCCTAGTTTTCCCTGGCCAGGTGTTAATTAATTAGAACCACTCCGACATTCTGTAGGTAGGCTTCGTTGTATCGACGATATCCGTCTCTCATTTCGAAATACATCGAAAGTGTTCGATCGGGTGCCTTTAATTACCGACAGGCAAATTATAAGTGGCCAGGATGGGGAGGAACAGGCTCGTTTCATTTCAATATGATATAACGAAAATTAAGAAGAATCTTAGTTGATAAAACAAACGAGAAAATACGAGGATGACAAATAAGAAATTATAATATACCTAATTAAAACAATTACAGGATTATTTTCTTTCGCACTTGTGAAATAGAGATTTTTCATTTGTATGATATATTACGAATAGAAGAGAATAATGGTTCGATAAAAAAAAGAAAAAAAAGAAAAAAAAGAAATAAAAAGAAGAAGAGGAGGAGGAGGAGGAGGAGGAGGAGGAAGATGAGAAAGAAGAGAAAGAAGAAATAAGAAAAAGAATGGTAAAGGAGAGGAAATGCGAAGCGGGTCTAAGAAAAGCTCGTCCTGCTTCCTTGTCCTTGTCGGCTCTTTGACCGATGATTGGCAATCCGTAAGCCGATTATCAGGACGAGTGAATGTGCTCGCCGGTCCGCGTCTGCCCTCTCGGTCGACCCACCACCGTCACCATTGCTATCGAACAACCCCCGTACGTCTCCCTCACCAATCTCCCTTTCTCTCTCTCTCTCTCTCTCTCTCCGTTAGCTGTCGATAGCGCGCATATAACTCAAAGCCCATCCACCGTAGCACCCGGGTTCGCCATTGCTCTCAGCCACCAAGTTCTCTATCCCTCTACTACTAGGTACGTGTGCACCTCCGTCCCAGGAAATCACCCCTCGGTGATCTCCTTATTAACCACAGCCCGGTAATTGCGATCGACGAGCGAGTATGCCGCGCTTCGCTGGCTGCCCTCTGCGTTTGGGATTAGACAGATTAGTCGGCGGTTATACTGCCAGATAATTGATTGCACCCTTGGACGATCGACTGCAATTGCGGTTCACGATTAAAGAACCCCTTTTATACCTACCTTACGTCGTACCGGTAACACGCACACCCTCTACCCTACATCTACCTGAAAAAAAAAAAATAAATAAAAAAAGAAAAAAAGAACTTACTTTCACTTTTGATTGAACTTTGAAAAGTTGTCGTTGAAAAAAAAAAAAAAAAAAAAAAAAAACAAGAAAACAAAAAAAAAGAAATGAAAAGAAAGGAGAATAGTCGTTCCTTCGGGATAAATTTGTTTTCCTCTTAAATCCAGACGCGCGTCCTCGAAATGTTTTTTTTTCTTTTTTTTGTTTGTTTGTTTGTTTTAACGTCGTACGGAAATGGAAACGGAAACGGGCAAATCGGGATAAATATATATATTATTAGCGAGGATATCGTAATTTAGAGGAGAGATTGAATGAGGCCGAGACGAAGAGAAAGAGAGAAAGAGACTGGATACGACGAGAGCTGTTTGAGTTATCGGACATTGTCAGCGTTCTTGGCTTCTGCTGCCAAAAACACGTGCTTCGATTTCGCGGTAAATCGTCCTTTCGATGACCATGCGTTGCCCTCCTCCGTTTTCATATTGCGATCGGCGCCAATTCTTTATCCTACTATATCTGCCGAAGAGGATGAGAAAGAGGGGTCTGAGGTGTAAAAGTGTGAAAGAGAGGAGAAGAGCAAACAAACGAAATAAATAAACGCCGACGGAATCTCAGTAAAAATAATGGCTATTGTCAAGGGGTGAGAAAAAAGCAATAGAAAAAGAAAAGAGAGAGAGAGAGAGAGAGAACTTGGAGAATAACTACTGGATGTTCTTCGCTCGAAAGAACGAATTTCAAGTCTATAAATAAATCGAGAAAATCAGGAAACAATTTCTGCATTTAACCATCGTATTCGTTATAATTTTATCTCATTACGTAAGCAATATGGATATCCATATTGGTCGTTTTTCAAATGTCGTCGAGAAAAAAGAGAAAAAAAAATAGAAAAAAAAAATAAACGAAAGATAAATCCGATTGTTTCCAATTTATCAGGAATTCGAATAACGCGTTTTAGATACCAATTGAATGTTTTCGTTGCATTCTATTATCATACCATATCGAAAAGTACTTCGAAAAGAATAAAACATAGAAAGAGATCAGTCGAAATGTTAATACGAAAATAAGAAAATAATTTGAAAGTGCGTTTGATTTCGCTTGCCCTTTAAAAAAAAAAATATATATATATATATTGATATCGTACTTCGAACTTATTTAATCCATTATAAGGATGGAAAATAATGGATGCTTTACGTCAATAAAGTATGTTTGTACTAAAAACAATAATATGTACTCGAGCCCGCATACCAAGGCATTCGTATTGGACTAAGTAACTCGAAACACGCACTGTTTGGCCTGCTAAAAGTTTCGAATCGTCTTGCGTATCGTATCGAGAACGGTACTTTTAAAGCGCGTTGACACGTGCTGCGATTCTAAAAAGGGTGTGCTAGCCCAGCCCGTGTGTACCGAATCAAAGGGCGAACAACGAATTTAAACGCCGCGTGTTCGTTTTCACACGGTTTTCAGTTCGTTAAATCAACCGCGATTTATAATCTTGAGTAAGTGTTCCGTACCTCCTCTTTTTCTTTCCTTTTCTGTCTCACTCCCTCTCTCTCTCTGTCTCTCTCTCTGTCTCTCTCTCTCTGTCTCTCTCTCTCTTTCTCTCTATCTCTCTTTTAAATTTACTTTCTCACATCGAAGAAAAGAAACGAACGATTTTTCATGAAATCGAAATCTCTTACGTATTTTATTATCGACATCATTGAGAAATAAGCAAAGAAAAAAGAAAGGACAAAAAAATATCAAAAAAAAAAAAAAAAAGAAAAAAAAAAGAAAAAAAAAAGAATAAATAAAAGAAGAAATAAGAAGAAAAGAATCGAAAGGATAGAAACGAAAAAGAAGAAAGAACATTAAGATAAAAATAGGTAAAGATTCGGATCGTGACTATAAACGACGTCAAAGTCTTTTTCTAAAAAGTCATGTTCGCCCCATAGAAGAACCCTTCTTGTCTATTCACTCGAGTCGCCCTCCGCCAGCTTTATCGATTTCTTTTCATAGCGATACGAAAATAGTTTGGAGTGGTCCGCCGGAACTCGAGGACTTCTTAAGGCCGACGAAAGGGTGTACTTCTCGATGACAGAGAACCCAAAATGGCGTTCCGATAGGAGAACACAGGCGGAATGGTCGTACACGGGAATCGCATTAAATTCGAGTGCTTGTTTCTAATGCCTTAAGAAAAACATTGCTGAAAAATTGCTAGTGGACATTTTCGAACGTTGAACAAACGAAAGGAATCGCTTAACTTTTTAGTAACTTTAACGAGAAATTTTCTTTTTCTAATTTTTTTCTTTCTTCTTTTTTTAGAAATTGAATCGATTAAATAATATGTACAATATTATATTACGATTAATATTATATTACGATTAATATTATATTACGATTAAATAATATGTACAATATATATTATATATATATATATATATATATATATATATATATATAGATAAAGATACAACAGGAAAGAACGGAGAAGACCAGTGTTAATAAATGAATGAAAGAATACAAGAAAGCAATATACGAGAGACGACGGAGAACGTACACGGGAGTAGCAGAGAATAAGGATATATAAAAGGGAGAAAAAGGTAGAAGGGTTAAAGCATAGGCATAGAGGCAAGCTTGCGTACCGTGCATATTGTATCAATGAACTTTTGTAAAAGGAAAAGAGAAAGAGGAGAGTGGGTGGTTTGTGTAGATGAGGGCTGTATAAAAAAGAAGGAGGGAAAGAGGAAAGGTTGCTGGCGACGAGGTCGAAGCGAGAGGATGTTTTAATTGGACCGAATAACAAACTGCGATTGTTAGCGAGCGGTGGCGACAATCAAGCCGGTCGCACGTCGGGCTCGCCAGAATCGCGTTGTACCCCGTTCACCATTTTCGCATTTCTCTCTTACACCTTTTACTCTCTCTCTCTCTCTCTCTCTCTCTCTCTCTTTCGAAACGTAACAACAATCCCCGTTTTCCTTCCCTTTTATTGGACGCACGAAGCGCACCTGCGCTTTAGCGAACATTTTCGAGCTGGTCTCTTTTCCTCTCTCTCTCTCTCTCTCTCTCTCTCTCTCTCTCTCTCTCTCTCTTCCTCTCCTCGAGTCCACGTTACGAATTAGAATTGTCGGAATGTACTCGAGCGCAAAAAACGCGGAAGAATGTAGCTACTCTCTCTCTCTCTCTCTCTCTCTCTCTCTCTCTGTCCCTTCCACCCTCACTCGCTTCGCGATTACGTGGGGTACTTTGACGCGCCAACGGCATTGCGACCACAATACGAATTATGCCAGCAACCACTTCTCTAGCCCTCGAGCGACCTTTCGCACCGCCCTTCTCCTGTGGCCGTTGTCAACCCCTTAACCCTACAGTAATTGTAACTTCGAACCTTCTATCGTCATAATGCTTTAACGTTCTTTATCTTATACTCTTGTCTCGATATTAGATAGAAAACGTTTATCGTATGTTAACGTACGTTCGACTAAAAATGTATAAGAAGAAAAAGAAAAAGAAAAAAATAAACAAAAAGAAAATCGTCGGAGAAACAATATCAATTTATTATAAAAATTTTAATCGGATTATATTTATCAAAGTGTAAAAATGTGGATAATTCCAGGTCGAAAGATTCAAATTGAAGACGAGTCACCCTGTATATCATGTACGATAAGCGAAATGTAAAATTTCTTAAGCAGGGGTAAGGGCGTTGGTGCATCGCGCGAATCCACTTTTAAGGAACGCTCAAGGGACGAGAAAAAACGAGAAGAAGAAAGTACCAACGTGTAAAGTTTGCGCGGTTGACGCACGTAAAAAGAGAAGAAGAGTAAACGTGTGTCTGCTTCTTTTTCTTCGGTTATGAATACGGGGAATGACAAACTTCTCCTCGACTCAACCATTAAATTCCTTTGAGAGAAGCTCGTGGAAGATTTGCACGTTGCGAAGAAATGTTCACTCGGAAAGACCGAGCACACATTCCTTCTCGTTCTTTGTACCGTGAACTACGAACGTCCCTGTCTTTTCTTTTAATAGCAAACTCGTAGCCTTCTGGAGTTTACAATCATTAACCCTTTGAGCGCTATGACTTTTCCTAACGTTAGCTGTCCACTACTTGCTTATATTGAGCTATTTTTCTTTTTCATTTTTTCTTAATTAAAATAAAAAAAAAAAAAAAAAAAAAGAAAAAAAAAGAAGCAAAAAAAAAATCCTTTTTCTTTTTCTTTCTTAAATTTTTATTCTGGCAAGTTAATCATTAACGTAATAATCAAATATTCTTAAAAATTTTTTTAACGCGAACGACTACAAGAATCAACTTATTCAAGTTTTTGTTCCTTTCGCAAGATATTTCAAATAAATCATATTACATATAGAAATTCATTTGTCAAGATTCATTCGACGAAAAAGAGAAGAAAACGAAAATAATCTTTTCTTCATCTTCATCTTCATCTTCATCTTCATTTTCTTCTTCTTTGTATCAATTTTTTTTTTCTTTCTTTCTTTCTTTCCCTCGATGAAACCCGTCCAACTCGATCGCATTTGTTCGATCGCATGAATTTTCGCGAAAGACACCAGGTACGTAGAATCGGCTACAACGACATAGCGTAGATCGGGAAGGACTTTAATCCGAAGAAAGCTGCGAGGTAGGCAAGCCTCATAAATACAGTTTATCCGGTGGCACGCCCAACCACGCTCATTATTCCGAAATATCTCATTCCACTGCGACCGTGGCCATAGTCGTCGTTCGTAACCATGATGCGAGATTAAAAAAAAGGAGAAAAGAAAAAGAAAGAGAGAGAGAGAGAGAGAGAGAAAGAAAGAGGAAAAGAAAGAGAAAGACAGAGAGTGAGTGAATGAGTGAAGAAAAGGAAAAGAAAGAGAGACAGAGAGACAGAGACAGAGAAAGAGAGAGAGGGAGAGAGAGAGAAAAGAAAAATGAGAGGGGAAGAGAGTTCTTATCGCAGTAAAAAAAAAGGAGAAGAAAAAGATAAAAGAGAGAAGAAGAAGAAGAAGAT